>NC_135305.1:83935170-84238320 GCF_048772815.1 Callospermophilus lateralis | reverse complement strand
CTTGATGTTTGTACCGATAGGTAAAGTTGGGGCCAACTGATTATTTTAAGGACTTTGCAGGTCAAAAATGAAAATTAAACACAAAAATCTAAATGAAAAAGTGTATATCAATAAATTACTATTTCTCCTCAAATCAAGGGCATCCCAGTCTAGATGTGATAATTAAAGAGAGCCTTGTCCTTAGGGCCTGGCCAGCAGTGAGCTTGTGTAATAGCAAGTTTGTCCCCAGCATATGCACAGCTCCAACAGCTGCCTTTGCCCTTAGTAGTCACCTCTCCTTCTCCCTCCCTCCAGCTCTCAGGGGTCTCCCTGTCCTTGGCTAAATTTTGCTCTCAGCTGGCAGTTAATTAATGGGTAAGAGTGTACTGTTTGTGGAGAAAATTGTACAGCTAAGTATTTACAACGTCTTTATATGTTTCAACATTTTTCAGTTATTAGAAACAGGGAGGAAAATTCTGGTAGTAGAAAAACCAGTTGGCTCTGGGTCAATAAACCTGTCTAGCAATGTAATATAATCGAACCTTAGTAATTAATTTTGTATTGTATTATGTTAAATGACCCTAAGGTATCTAAGCAGCAGAGGTAGAAAAGGGAATGTAAAACTTGGCAGTACTTTTGCTATTTTTTTTTTTTTTTTTGTAGAGTGGAAATGGTCAGAGTATCTGCCAGAGATTGGAAAAATGTCTATTTTCTTCTTCTTTGATATTTAGTAGAAGGGGGAAAACCACCACCAAGAGAGCTGTAATCAGAAAATTTTGTTCCTGTGGGGGTTCAAATATAGGCTTAATAGGCTTAAATATTGGGAAAATAGAGTTTAAGCTTCAGTCACTTCCCACCTACAGCATAAACAAACTGGCTAAAAGGTGGTAGACTGGAAGCTTCAGTATGTCCTCCTGCCAAACTTGGTATTTAATGGAGAGAAACCCACATTTGATTAGACTCAAGAGTAAAAAATTAAGTAAACATAAGAAAAATGTTAACTTAGTTAAGTATGCAGGGAGTGATGTGCTTTTATATCCGTCTCTTTTCATAGTTAATTATAGCTGTAAGTTATATTTTCTTAATAAAGAGTTTAAATTGCTTAAGGTGGTTTCCTGGTTGTTTAGACCAAAGGTCTTCAAAATTCTTCACATATGTAAACCCACAAGAATTGTGAAAAACATGGAGTTCCTTGGACATTTTATATGTACACCTAAACATATTTTAAGTTTAAATTATGGCAAAGAATGTATTTCACAGTATATTAGCATTTTAATCCATATTATTTGCATAAAATAACAGTGCTATAAGTTTAGCTTACTCAGTTTACAGAACAATTTTCATTCTATGAATACATTACTGGACCCTGACGCTGTGGGTGTAATCCCAATGACTTGGGAGGCTCTCAGGGGATTGTCCTGGAGAATCCCAAATTCAAGGCCAGTCTCAGCAACTTAGTGAGACCCTGCCCCAAAATTAAAAATTAAAAAAAACAGGGGAAGCTAGCTTTGTGGAAAAGTGCCCCGGGGTTCAATCCCCAGTGCCAATAAAGAAATAACTAAAACTGGAGAAAAAACAGCCTACATTGTCCAACCTATCAGCTAACTTGGACTTATTGCCCGTCATTTTAAATATTCAACAAATGGGATGAAATCCTTGTGAATCCCAATTCCCCAAGAGAGAGACAGAAGAGAGGTAGAGAGAAGGGAGGGAGATTTGCCAAGAATTTGTCTGGGTAAAGGAAGGTGTTAGTTTTTGCTCAGGCTTTCTTTGCTTTGCTTTGGGGGAAGGAACAGGAAGAAGTCCTGAGGGCAGGGGCAGTCCATTTTTAATTATCTCTTTGTAAGTTGTTCCTGAAATTTTTATATCTCAGAGCAATGAACCAAGGTAAGATCCAGATTGGGCCAGAGACAAGCCTGTCTTCTGTGAGACCAACAAGGAGGATTGTGACAAGGGAGGTATTGGCAGGCCTGGGGAGGGGAAATCAGGGATGTGGGAGTTGAGAATCTGGACACTGGTTGCATTAAAACCATCCATTCCCATGTGTGTTTGGGAAGTCTTCATGTACCCTGAGAATCTGAGTACTCAGTTTGAAGTCTGTTCTTCTAAATCCGTTTTAGAAGAGAAGTGCCTGTGTTATTAAGATACAAGATACAAGATAGCCTTCCAGTGGTGAGGCCTGCAAACAGCAGCAAACATTCCTGAAACTCGGGGCCTAAAGGGAACCATTGTGCTATTGCTTCTCACTGGGAAGCAACTCACATTCCAAGGCCTAATTCTTTCCTGTAAGTTGATCCATATATGTTGAATTTTTTTTAGAGACGAAAAAGCTTATCAGACACAAAAATATAAACCTAGAATAGTGGAGTAAGTGGCAGTGAGATTGTTTTGCATATTTTTGGCTCTATTTAAGCAGTGTAAAACAGTCTCTGATTTAATGTTTCCACTGAAGTGTTTAAATTATAATGATCACATTAAGTGCATGTTTAAAGCAATACCACATGTCAGAGGGTTTAAAAGCATGCCAAAATTGTTGCCCTGCTTTGAGACCACAATTGTATGAAAATTCAGAAGCCATAATAGATAAGCTAATACAGGTTGAGCATCTCTTTTCTGAAATCTTTGGAATCAGAAATGTTTCAAATTTTAATTTTTTTCATATTTGGGAATATTTGCATATATACGAGATAGCTTGTGGATAGAACTTAAGATTGAACATGAAATTCATTTGTGTATCATATACACTTTCTGCACATAATCCGAAGGTAACATATACACACAATTTTTTAAAAAAATTTTGTGCATGAAACAAAGTTTCATGGCATGGAATATTCTACTTGTGGCATCATGTTAAATTCAGAAAGTTTGAAGTTGTAGAGCTTTGGGATTTCAGACTTTTAAATTGGGAATTCTCCACTTGTCCTTTCAAAGGGATGCTGCAAAAGACATTTTTCATCATTACTTTGTATTAAATATGTTTTCATTTTACTATTCTTTCCCACAAAACAAATGGGTTCCCGTTTTCTCTAGGAATTGTAAAGTGTCCACCATACAGAAGGGTCAAATCTCTACCAGTAGTGACCATTTGTTACTTTTGTTCTTTCCACATTTCTGTCTCTTATCTTCAGGTGATATTTCCCAACTCCCTTTGGCATATATCTCTTCCCACTCCACGGGTTCCAGGCTGCCATTCATACTCCTCCCATCATACAAAATGGCATGTGGATCATGTCTGATCCTTGTAAATATTCCATCCTCCTCACCATACATTGGCGCAGTGGTGGGCATGTGACCCAAACTGAGCCAGTTAGACCCCTGATCTGGGATATTTGTATGGATTGAGAGCACTTTAATGCCATTGCCAAAACATAAAAATGCTGAGTTTTGTCAGATTTTTTTTTTATAGAAGATGATTAATAATGGAGTTTTCCCAATGGGGTCAAGTGGAGAGCAGAGCCTAGCCAACCATGCAGATAGATGGGATGGTGAAAGATAGAAGAGTGTAAATAAGTAGGAACACATAAATTATAGGAAGGGCTTGAGTTGTCTCAGGTCCTAGACTGATATTCAGGGAAAGGTTTACCTGTACTACCGAGAGACAGGAAAACTCCCACTGGCTTATGGATGATAGAGTCTAAAATTCAGATGTCAAAAAGTAAAAGTTCTCACAATAGATGCAACAGGAAGGATCTGTTTATATAACTTTTAAACATGCAGCATGCCCATGGGCTTTTTAAATTGATGGCATTTCCTGCACTGAAAGGAACTGTGTATAAAGGGGGAATGGGGAAGCTAGGTTTTTAGAGGACATGTTCACTATAAAGCTTTGCATGACTGGGGACAAAAAGAAGGGGTTGGTGATGGTGGTGGAGGGGTACTGAGGCAGCTGCAATACCCATGCTTCAATAGTGCCACCATGTGGCTGTGACACCAGCAACAGCCTATCCCTAACCCAATGTGTCATTTTAGTTAACTGAACCGAAATTCTGGTTTTTCTCTTCTGGAGGTGATAATAGGTGGAGCTGACCACCCTATCCCTAAAGTGTGTGCATTTCTTAGAAAGAGATGAAGAATGATTGGAAGAGAGTTACAGAGAAGAAAGATGATTGTGTTAACAGAGATGTATTATTTGGATAACAAAAACAGGTGAATTTTCCTTTTGTCCCCAGGTTGGAGAAATGGAGTTCATAAGTGATGGCATACTGGAGTTGACTTGTACCAGTTGGTGAGAGCTGATTGGGAATTTTGAGGAATTTTGCAAGCTGGTTGTTAAACAAAGCCATCACGAAAAATAAAATACACATGTCAGATTTAATGACAATAGATTTATTGGGAAAAGACTTAGAAATTGGGATGCAACTCCATCTGTCAAATCATAGTTCAATTGCAACCATGTGTTGGCTATAGAAACAAAAGTTTGGCAAAAGCAACCAACATTCTGTAAAAATCCATTGGCTATGTGGATGTTATAAAAAAAAGTATTTTATATTTTATTTGTAATTGTATGACACACATATTTTACATCATAAAATTTCGAATAAACTTACATACATATAAACACATACACACGAATATATATATGCATATTTTTCCCTAAAGAATTTATCATTAAAAACACTGACTAGCACACCACTATTTCTAGTTATATGTTAATAATAATAACAATAACAACAATAACAACAGAATATGAATAATGCATCATTTTATTTCACCCACACTCACTTCCAGACCACTGTGACAAAGAGTTCAGGTGGTTTGCAGTGCCCAATAGGAACTCCTATTCAGTTGTTTCCTTAAATTCCTCTGTGAAAAATCAAGTGAACTCCTATGAGGTCTCTGGAGATGCTTAAAAACCATCCTAAAGTACAAGTGCCTAATAGTTCTGGAGAGTGACATTTTATTCCCATTATAAATGTTCAACCTTATGTTTTGTTTAAGAGATTAAATATCACCATGAGCTTTTTTTTTTTAATGTAAAGAGCAGGTAGGTGGATTCTTCTGCATAGTGACAACCAACATAATCTCTTGAGACTCAAAAAAATAAGGATTAAGAAAGAAGTTTCCATTTTGAATGGCAAGCTGAATACAGGTATTGAATACAGGTATTGGATCTAAGTGCCATTAGAATAACAGTAAAGGGATAAAAGTCAGAAAAGAAAGAAAATCACAAAAAATGAAGAGAACTGAATAAGAATCACCAACAGATTAGTTTTTTTTGTGTGTGTGAATGTGTGTGTGTGTGTTTAATTGAAGAAAAGATGAAGATATGTGAAGACTCTTACTCCTTTTCTTAGGAAGTTACTTGATATATATAAGAAAAAAAGCAGATGGTATGACATCCAAAAGGAAATCTTGAATACAGAAAACATAGAACTAACCAAGAATTCAATGAAAAGGAATCCTAGGGGTTGGGATTGTGGCTCAGCGGTAGAACGCTCGCTTTGCACGTGTGAGGCCCTGGGTTTGATCCTCAGCACCACATAAAAATAAACAAATAAATAAAGATATTGTGTCCAACTACAACTAAAAAATAAATATTAAAAAATTTTAAAAAAAGAAAAGGAATTCTAAATGCCTGCTAGTGTTGCTCAAAAAAAGAGTCTTTCCAAGAATTCTCCACAAGAATCCAGTGGAGACCAAAAGGAATACATTCAGTAAGAAAGGAATAATTCCATGGTATTGATGGAATAAATAAAGTGTTGGAAGGTATTTGGATATGGTAAAGTAAACATGTTCTGTCTCAGGAAAAAATAAAAAAGCAATTAGAATCTCTTGCAAAACAAACAAAAAAAGCTGAAATAAAGTTGTGTTCCAAGTCTTACTCAGTCTAAAATACAGAACAGTTTTCAGCAGTTATACTGTACTTAAAGTATAAGAAAACACAGTAACACACAAGGTAGAGTACTTGACTCTCAGGTCAGAAACATTCTCCTTCATGTAGTACAGGGATCCTTCATTGCATCAATAGTGAAAACAAATGTTGCTATAAGCAGACTTCTTGGCTCTATGTTGAAAAATTCTTCTATGGCCTCAGTAATAGATATGCTATTAATTATGATCCAACTTTTGGAATCAATTTGCAGATAAAACAGTAAAAACTTAATTATGGCCATAAAATAGAATATAAATCACTTTTGAGACTATAAAAGAAAGATAAACTGATAGAAATTGGCAGGTGGAAGTTTAAGAAACCAGTTGGTGGCACATTGCTGTAATCCCAGCTACTCAGGAGGCTGAGGCAGGAGGATCACAAGTTCAAGACCAGCCTCATTAATTTAATGAGAATTTGTTTCAAAATTAAAAAGTGAAAAAAAAATGCCTGGGGATGAGCTCAGTAGGTTCAATCCAATCACAGAAAAAAGAAAAAGTTGACAATGAGACATTAAAGGAAGTATAGGGATACTATTAGCTTATTTTCAGGGGAATCCAGAAGTACTGTCTTGAGTTAACAAGAAACCACCTAAAAATAAAATTTTTAAATTTTTAAAAAGCAACAAGAAACCATTTAAACATTACAAAGTTTAAAAAATGATAAAATAATCAAATGTCTGAAAAGGAAAAACAAGAAGAGATGTAGAGGTGTAGATATAAGTTGAGTGAGTTAAATCCTTATCTCTTAGAATAAGAGATCAACTAATAAATCAAGAAGTGGTTATATCAACATATTAGCTAAGTTTATAGAAGTCTATACTAAAAATAAAAGCAAAATGGCTAAAAGTTGTAGCTTCTTGGGTGTAGAAAACTATTGTCCATTATCATAATTACTTTTCTTTTTGTGGCGCTGGGGATAAAACTCAGGTCCTTGTACATGCTTGGCAAACACACTACCTCTCAGCTACAATTTTGCAACATAAGAAAGTTGGACTGAGGTTGTAGTTCATTGGTTAAAATACTTGCTGCATTAGTGAAGCCCTGGGTTTGAGCACCAGCACCAGGGAAACATTAAAAAGGAAAAAAAAAGGAAAAGAGAAAAAGAAAAAGTTTCATTTAAATAAAATAGTGAGAAAAAATAATATGCCATACATGAGCTCTGAAGTCAGTTTGTGCATGTTTAATTTCAGCCCAACCATTTACTATTTAGGTGACCTTGAGAATGTTACTTTATTCCTTATCATTTTATATAAAGTGCTTAGCAAAGTGTTCAGCATATGGCAAATGTCCATATTGTCATCTACTAGACAACAACCAAACCTTCTATTAATCTGTGGGGGGAGTATGGGAGACTTTCTATTGCCTAAATACTTCCTTGAGCATATATTGATAGAACCTCTTTAGAAGAATTTTATTTATTAAACTGGAGGTTGTACTTAGGGTTGCTCTATCACTGAGGTACATTTGCAGTCCTTTTTACATTTTTAATTTTGAGACACAGTCTTCCTAAATTGCTGAGGCTGTCCTCCAATTAGCAATCTTCTTGTCATCTTTCTAAATTGCTGGGATTACAAGTATGCTGTCCCCACGCCCAGTTTTAGAAGGGATTTTCCTGACAGCTATTAAAATGCAAAACACATTTTTGAAGCAACTATTTATTCCATTTCTAGGAATTTATCCTCAGATTTATATTCACATTTTTGTTCAATTATATAAATTTGAAGATGTTAATTGCATCACTATTTATAGTGGCAACAAATTAGAAAATTAGAAATTGTTTAAATGAATTGTGGTATAACCATACAATAGAAAACCACAGTCTTTAAAAAAAAAATAAGGTAGATCTATATGTACTGATTTAAGATCATTTGCAAGATACATAAGGTACAATAAGCAAGATGTAAAACAATGTGTATATTGTGCTTCTATTTGAGTAAAAATGAGGATGCAGACACACACACACACACGCACACACACACACACGCATGAAACTTATTCTGGGTTGACTCTGGAGAGGTAAATGATGTCTAAAATGAGGAAGACATTTACTTTGTCTTTACGTACTGTTCAAATTTTTTTATTTGTTCTTTTTAGATGTACATGACATTGGAGTGTATTTTGGCATATTATATATATATGGAGTATAACATTCTAACTGAATTCCATTCTTGTGGTTGTACATGATGTGGAATTTCACTGGTTGTGTTACTGTTTGAATTTTACCATATAGTCACACACAAATTTTTTTATGATAATATAAATGTGAAATAAAATCACGACTCACCATTTCCGTTTGGATGCTTTTGCCAGAAAGTCCCAGAAAATTAGACTCCGTAGCCTTTTAATTGCCTCATTACTAGGAATTCATTGGCCTACATCATAGAAGTCCAGAGCAGGACAGCTTCAGATTCAGCCTGGTCCAGATTGCCAGGACTGTAATTTCCTTCTTCATTGGATTGGTTCTTATTTTGACTTTTCTCATGACCAAATGCCATGCCAATCTGACGGGGACCATGAAACCCACTCCAAACTTCCTCAATGCTGATATAAAGGCTTTCCATGATTGCTTCCACAAAATTATCCTTGTTCATAAGATTATTATGAAAGAAAAAGAAATTAGTTTCTCTTCTATGGCAACAGAGTAAGCCTGGAATAATGATTGTAATACATCCTTTGAAAAGATATAATTTATAGGAGATCTCACATTTGATATAGCCTATACCATCTGTTAGATTATCCTATTACTTAGAATACAACCATTGGGGGAATGGAAGTACATTATTTGAGAATGTCAGGCTTGAAGACAATATGGAGTAATTATCATCATAATGAGTATATAATAAAGGGATTCATTAGGGTTTAACTTTCTTTCACTAATGATTGCCTAGCCAAAGATGATATTCCTGGAGGACTGCATCATGCAAAGAAAGTTGAAAGTGTCATGGGCGCCATATACAAGACAATTATTGTTGGCCATATTTAAGATTGAGTCCTGTCTTTCAAATCCCATTTGTCTCATGTTTCTCCAGAGTTGCAACAAATTCTTCTAGATGGGTTGCTGGATTAGTGATAGAAGTAATGGAGAATCACTTGGAGTGTTCAGAGGACTAAATTTTGTGCCCCTTCCCTAACACCCAATGTGATGGTATTTGGATGTAGGACCTTTGGGAGGTGATTAGATCACAAGGGCAGAGCACCCGTAAATGGGACAGATCCCTTGCAAAAAAGGCACCAGGTTCCTTTCCCCTCCACCCTGTGAGGACAAGCACGTGAATGAGAAAACAAACTCTCACCACATTCTCACCAAGTCTCCTAGGCCCTTAACCTTGGACTTCCCAACCTCTGGGACTGTGAGCAATACATTTTTTTTTCATCGTTTATAAGGTACTTAATTTATGGCATTAAAAATACATTTTATTTGGTGTGTTTAAAGTATACAACATGATATTATTGGAAGTCTACTCACTTAGCAGGAATCCTCAAAACAGTGCAGTATTCTTAACTGTATTACTCGTGTTATCCATTAGATCTCAGGACTTGTTCATTCTACATATTTACTACTTTGTAAATACCACTAATCAATATCTCCCTATTTCCTTCCTTCCCTGCCCTCAGTAACTCCTGTTTTATTCTCTGAATCTATATATTTGACCTATTTTAAGATTCCATATAAGTGGGAACATGCAAATTTTTCTATCTCTAGCTTATTTCACTTAGCATGCCCTCGAATTTCACCCATCTTATAGCAAATAGCAATCTCTCTCTCTTTTGGGGGGGTGGGTACTAGGGATTGAACTAAGGGGCACTCAATCACTGAGCCACATCCCCCAGCCCTATTTTGTATTTTATTTAAAGACAGGATCTCACTGAGTTGCTTAGCACCTTGCCGTTGCTGAGCCTGGCTTTGAACTCGTGATCCTCCTGTCTTAGCCTCCAGAGCTCTGGGATTACAGGTGTATGGCACTGCACTTGGTGGCAATATCTCTTTTTAAAGGCTAAATAATATTCCATTGTGTGTGAAATGACACAAAATCTTTGCAGGGTTTTTGTTTGTTTGTTTTTGTACCAGGGATTGAATGCAGAAGCTTAACTACTGAGTACATTCCCTTTTTTTTCATGTTTTATTTTGAGACAGGGTCTTGCTAAGTTGTTTAGGGCCTCACCAAGTTGCTGAGGCTGGCTTTGAACTTTCAATCCTTCTGCCTCAGCCTCCTGAGCCACTGGGATTACAGGCAAGCACCACCAAATCGGAATATAGCAAGTATTTTTTAGTATTGGCAAATGGAGTTACAAAAAATTCCACCGAGTGAAGTATGTACTGTTAAGGTCAACTGTCCTGCTCAAAAGATGCCCTAAATCTGAAATAATCTAGTACTTGGTTCATACTTTCTTGGTCATGAATTTAGAGGTTATAGGACCTGGGTTTGAAATATCATAGGAGATGATTATAAATATGGGTTCCCTGATTTTATAAATATGGGACCCCTGATGATAGGAACCTATTTGGTGGTCACATCCTGCAGGTGCATAGTTGAGTGTTTAGGGTTAAACGTGGTCAGATGCAAGTGATAAATAAGTGTCTTTATCAATAGCTACATTGCCCCTGAGATAGACTCAGAGAGAAGGGGAGGTTTATGATTAAATTGCATGACATTGTTGCCTAGAATGCTTAGGGAAAACAGAATTATAGCTCTTCAAAAGTTACCAGTTTATCTTTTGGCCAAGAGTGTCCTTTGCATTTACCTGACTAATGAAAGAGTTTATGTTACACATGGGAACATAAGAGTCCCTAATGGGCCAAATTAGTTTTCTGGAAAGGGCCCTTGTGGCTCTCTCAATTGTATCCTGGCACAATAGGAAGCCCTGGATCCAGACCTTGTCTTCTGGGACATGTAACTGCCTGTCGTTGCAATGGAAATCTTCTTTAGTCCCAGTTCAAACAGCTGACCGGCAGAGTATGGCCAGAGCCTTGCAAACATGGACAGGTGTAGGAATTTTGTTTTAATGGCGCTAGGTGAGGTTTGCCAGTCCTTCGGAGGCTATAGGACTATGGAGATTTTTGAATGGATGGTCTGGGATGGAGACAGCCTTTTGATTTCTTTGTCTCCAAACATACTAAAACTTGAAATTGATCATTAAAAACAGGGGTTTATTAAATCTCTGGTTTAAATTTCTAGGGACTCATATCCTCTTGGGTCTTCATTTTGAGTTAACTAAGAGTACCAGGTTTTTGTTTTGTTTTGTTTTTGTTTTTTAGATTGGTCCTTTTGGAGTTGAAGGTGAATTTCAGGGTGAGGAGACCTTTTCTATCCTAGTAATTAAGCTTCTCTGGTGTCAGTCTCTGAAATTGCTGAGCTCATAGCAGAACATTTGTCCAGGTGTATCCTGGGGACAATGGCTTTGGAGGAATCAGTCTCTATTGCAAATGAATGCTAGGGTATAGGGTATCTTACAGGGTCTCTAGCTTCCTGACTGCTGTGGCAGTAACTGAATTCTGTGTGGTCTCTTGGCTTTCGTCTAAAACTGTATAATATAGTAGCCACAGGCTACACGTGGCTACTGAGCACTTGAAAAGTGACCCATCTGAATTAGGATATACTTTAAGTACAAAATAGACTCCAGATTTTGGAGATTTAGTCTGACAAAAGGAATGTAAAATATCTCATTGATAATTTTTAGTATTGGTATATGAAGAAATGGTAATATTTTAAATATCATATTTTAATAATATGTTTGGCATATTATTAAATAATATATTTTAAAAATTATTTTAAAATTTCACTTAATTTCTCTATATGTTTTTAAAATGTGACCCTGGAAGATTTGTAATAGCATGTGGCTCTCATCATGTTTCATTAGCCAGTGATAGTGGGAGAGTTAGGCAGTGAAGATGTGGCCAGAAGCTGCAAAATCCAAAATTTATAAATAATTCTCACATATGAGGAGGATCTCTCTACATTCAAGGCATTCAAAATGGATTTTCCCTGGGTTGTCTCAGAGATAGGCATACAAGTCAAGATCCAGGAATCAAATAAATCTATCAATTCAGAGAGTCATAATCATATTGTTAACTAATGCTAGGAAATGGTTATGGTTTGGATATGAGATATCCCTCCAAAAACTCATGTGTCAATATTAACAGAAATGTTCAAAGGTGAAATGATTGGATTATAAGAGTTGTAACCTGATCATTGGATTAATCAATTTGTTGGATTGATAATCTGAATGTGTTAGTGGGTGGTTGCTAGGCAGGCGGAGCATGGATGGAGGAAGTAGGTCACTGGGGGCATGCCTTTGGGGAATACATTTTGTCCTTGGCTCCTTATGTGTGCTCTCTCTGTTTTCTGGATGCCACGAGTAGAGCAGTTTTCCTCCACCATGCCCTTCTACCATGATGTTTGGCCTGACTTTTGGGCCCGGAGCCCATGGAGTCAGCTGACCATGGAGAGAAACCTCGAAAACAATGACCTTAAAACAAACTTTTCCTCTTCTAAGCTGTTTTTGTCAGGTATCTTAGATGAAAATCTGACTAACATAAAAATTATAGTATTTGAAACCAGCTCGCAAACAACTGGAATAAGCTCGGACAAATTGCTCTGTTTCCTGAGAAATATGCCCAAGACTTTAGCTCCTTAGAGCTCTTACTATCTGATGAATGTATCAGATGTAGTGCTTGCTAGGGAAGAGGCAAGTAGCTTGTGGTGCCCTCTGGTCACTGTGTAGGCAACTGTGCTCCTAATAGAGGGTCTCATTTTTCCCAAGGAACAAGGGAACTTGGCAGCCTGATTTGAATTTGAAGGGGAATTTTCTCCAAGAACAGTTGGCTACATGCTGTGGGAATACTCTACCATAAATCAGCATTTGCCACAAATGCACATTGGAAAGTTGGTTGAGTCCATCTCAGATACTATAGAGACATTAGACCCTGGCTACCATCAAGGAAGTTGGGAGAGTAGGAACAGAGAGACCCAGAAAACTGTCATGGCACTGACTTTCTGACATAAGCACTCACTTCAGTGACCAATTTCAGTCTTTGTTCCCTGATGTAATCTTGCCATGTTGTGGAGGCGCCTGGAGAGCATCTGCCAATCTTGATTCTGTGCCTTTCAGCAGCTTGATTCAGCTACGTGCCTGATTCAGCTGTGTGCCTGATTCGGCTGTGCACAGCAGCATTTGGAATCTGCTATGGTTCGGATGTCAAATGTCCCCCAAAGTCCCATGTGTTAAAGGCTTGGTCCCATGGTGGTGCCATAGAGAGATGGTGGAATGTTTAAGAGGTGGGGACCAGTGAGAGGTCCTTAGATCATTGGGAGTGTGCCATTGGAAAGGACTGTGGGACCCTGCCTATCTCCACCTTTCCGACCTTCCTCCTTCAGTTGGAAATATGAGTGCTCACTATGATATGCACTCCTGCCATTGCCATCCACTGCCCTCACCAGAGGTCAAACCAACAGGGCTTGTCTAATCTTGGACCTTGAACTTCCATTACTGAACCAAATAAACTTTTTATCTTTATAAAGTTAGTTGCCTCAGATGTTTCATTATAGTAACATTATGTTGACGAATACAGGATCAATCACCTCTCATCAACAAAGTCAGTGGATTTTCTTAATCAGGTTCTTGCTTGGTTTCCCATTTTTTTAAAAAAATAATTTTTAGTTGTAGATGGACACAATACCTCTATTTTATTTATTTATTTTTATGTGGTGCTGAGGATCAAACCTAGTGCCTCACACATGACAGACAGGAGCTATACCACTGATCTACAAACCCAGTCAATTGGTTTCCCATTTTTGGCCTTCTTTTTCATTTTCTGTCTAGCTCTAGACCTTTGCATTTGATAATCTTAACTTTCCCCAAAGAACCTTGCTTTATACCTGTTCTACTAGATCTCCTCTGGTATTATAAGAGAAAAAGAAGAAGAAGGAGGAGGAGAAAAAAAACAGCTAACATAGCAGTTCTGATTGCTATCTTTGCAAACACCTCCCAGCATCTAAACTAGAAATTGGGAAAGATTCTTACCACACTGACTGATTAAAAAAAAAAAAAAAAGATGGCTTGCTGTATCTAAACTGTTTGTGCAAGCAATGCATTTTTATGCCAAACAACTTTTTCTCTCTAGGACTCCAAAATTCTGTGACAGGCAGAGGGTTCTATGAGACAAGCCCCCAGTAAAAACTCCAGGTACGAAGTCTACAATGAGTTTTTCTGGTTGTCATGGTGACAACATTTCACCTGTGTCACCATGACTCCTTGATGAGGAATTAAATGCTTAATTTAATGTCTTGTGTAACTACATTGGCAGAGAAGAATTACAATCTTATGCTTGGTTTCCTCTAGACTTTGCCCCATGTGCCTTTTACATGAGTTTGCTTTGTATCTTTTTTTGCTGTAATAAATTATAGCCATGAGTCTGACCACATCCAGACTCCTGAGTCCTAGTAAATAACTAAGTGGTCTCAGAGACCCTTGACATATGATATATAGAACTTACTGGAGGAAAATCTAATTTTTAGTTTGATTGACCCTCAAAAACAGTTAAAGAGTTGGGCCCCTGGATATATTGAGGTTCTGAGTGCTTACATTATGGTACCCTTCTGGACTTGGGAGACCCAAAGCACTAGTATGTGGAAAATTGGCAGATGATGTAGACTTCTCAAAAGACACTTGTTAGGAAAGGTTACCTAGGGTACACTCTAGAGAGCTCAGTGAAGGAAGATCAAGGAAAGTTTGGAGGATTCAGTATGGAAGAAAGACATTCCTTAAATAGAATCCAAGGCCATATCCCAGAAAGGGGAATAAACATTTCTCAGCCACATTGACCAAGTAGGGCAACACCAGAAATTTTATTGAAAAAAAAAAACAACTTAAAAGCTTAGGATCAGCACATAAACATCTTTCTTAAAGAATATTGCTCTTGTTGTTTTTAATTAATGTCTTATGGATGTACACAATGGAGGGATTCACTTCGTTGTATTCATATATGAACATAGGAAAGTTAAGTCAGATTCATTCCACTGTCTTTCCTTTTCCTAGCCCTTCTCCTTTCTGTTTATTCCCCTTTGTTTAATCCAATGAACTTCTGTTCTTTTCCCCCGCCTTGTTGTGGGTTAGCTTCCACATATCAGAGAAAACACTGGACCTTTGGTTTTTTGGGGACTGGGTTGTTTCACTTAGTATGGCAGTCTCTAGATCCCTCCATTTACTGGCAAAGGTCATAAAGTCATTCTTCTTTAGGGCTGAGTAATATTCAATTGTGTATATGTACCACATTTTCCTTATCCATTATCTATTGAAGGGCATCTGGGTTGGCTCCATAGCTTAGCTATTGTGAATCGTGCTGCTATAAACACTTATATGGCTGTGTCACTGTAGTATGTTTTTGATAAAGCTTTTCTCAGGAATCATTTTAGTGACACAAAATTCACAAATGGAGTGTGAAAAAGAGGATGGCATTATAGAGACGTTTTAAAATTATTCTACCATAGAAAATGCAAGTTATTTGTATATGGATGGGGTGGATTAAGTTTAGCACCAAACATTTAAAAAATATTAAACAAAGCCCTGTTCAATTTCATTAATTTTGTTGTCTCATAGAAAATCTGGGTTCAAATTCCCAATAAGAAGGCAGTTTCTGATTTTTTGAAAGTGGTTAAGGGTATAGATATTGGTATCAGATACCTGTTTTTGAGTTCTAGGGCTAGCTACTAGGTATGTGACCTTGGACAAATTAATAACCTCTTTATGTTTTAATTGCAAATAGTTTTGTCCTCAAATGCAAATAATAATTATAATTATTTCATAAGGTTGCTAGAAGGACAACCTGAATTAAACCCTATAAAAAACTTATATAGTTCCTGACATATAGTATGTGACCAAGAAATGATAGCTACCATTATCATTATTGTTATTTTTATTATTGTAAAACTGATTCCTGTGCTCTTAGAAAGTAAATTCATGGCATGTCATAAGAACATGATATGTCTCAATAACTTGTAAATGAAATAAAAGAGAATTTCCTCTAAGAATGTGACTATACAAATGACAAAAAGGAATCATTGGGAGGATAGCTAGGAGATAGTTAGAAGGCCTAGAAATTTCAATGAAATCAGTTTGAAGTTATGATCATATCTGTGTATGTGTGTGTGTGTGTGTGTGTGTGTGTGTGTGTGTGTATGAAGTACTGGTGATTGAACTCTGGGCTTTGCACATGCTAGCCAAGCACTGAGCTACATCACCAGGCCTTTTTAATTATTTATTTATTTAGAGACGGAATCATAAATTTCTCAGGTTGGTAATGCTCCTGCCTCAACTTCCCAAGTTGCTGGGATTACAGGTGTGCACCACCATGCCAGGCTAGTTGTTATCTTATTTTAAGAGTGTATCAGTCATAAAAAGTTGCTATTCAACTGTGGCAAGATAAAACAGTAGGTCCAGGACTTGGAGTTTTATGACTTTGTTAGAAAAAAATTGGAAGACCTGATGAAGGGCTGCCAACTTTCCAATTTACAAAAGATGGGCATAAGAAAGATCCAACAGTCTATGGCCACTATGTTGTCCCCAACAAAAGAGGCTTTACCATAAAAAAATAAGAAATAGCATATTTTCAGAACAAAGACATCCCTTCCCAGAAGTCTACTCATCTAGAGAAATATTTTTTTTCTTTTCCTCAAAAACAGTTGGAAGTTTCTTTAAAGATAAGCAACACTCTCTGATCCAGCCCGTGGGATAGGAAAAGTCATAGAGATAAACAAGGAAAAGGAAACCATACCATCTAACTTTGGCCTATTGTCTCCAGTTGCAACATCATTTCCAAAGTGAAGAGAAACATGGAGATTTAGGCATTGACTTTGAGTACTTCCAGTTAGGAAGGTCACCAAAGTGACAGCACATTCACTAGACATTTGATTTGTTTGCTTCCCATTGTTTTGATTTCATACCCATGAAGCAACCTTGGAATTCCAGTGTGGGTCCTTCCACAGGGAGACAATGGGTTGACCACATGAACTTAAAATATTTCTGGCAAATCACTGAAATGGTTTCTGACTATGATGAGCTTCCCATGTAGCTTTGTTATAGGAGACAGAATGTGCTGATTATGCCCACAGAAGGGCATTGCTGTTTTATTTTTCCTAGTATACTAATAAATTTGCATCCTGGTGTCTATTTCAGTCTCTTGTGCTTTTTAGTTAACTTGTTCCAGTCCCTCAGGACCTGATTACTTCTAACCACTGAGGAAATGAAATTTCTAGATTGTGGAAGCAAACACTCTTCTTGTAGACAATGTCACGTACACACTGTTCCATTTTCAGAGTCAGGTTTATCTACTAAGACATTTACAAGGAAAACATAAAGTACAAGCTAAATTGCTGTAATAAAGAGACTCTAAAATGTAGAAACTTCAAGAAGGTAGAAGGTTTTTTTTCTCTCTCGTTAGTCTAAACCAGGGATGGTCTGGGGGCTGTGCTCCAGGAGAGCAGATGCTCAGGCTTCTTTCAGAGACCCCTGCGTCTTCATTATCTGCTGGGTGTTGTCTTTATCCACACAGTTGAATCTGGTTGCTTCCATGCTTATATCCCAGTCTGTGGGAATGGAAAAAGAAAATGTCCAGGGCAAGACTCCAGGTTTAAGGAAAGATCTGGAAGGTGCACACATTTCTTCTGTTCATATCTTATTGGAATTTCATCATATAACTACATCTTGTTGCAAGGGAGACTGGAAATGTTCTGCTCAGTGTCATGTGCTACAACCAAGCACAGAAAATACCTTGATTGCTCTGAATAACTTATCTGGACTTTTGAATGATACCTGTGAAATGTGACCTAACCTTATTATTATGGAAAGAAGAACAAAAGGATGGGTACAGTGGTATGTGCCTAGGATCTTCCTCCAGAAGCTGAGGGTTCACTTGAACTCAGGAGCTTGAGACCAGCTGGGAAATAAAGTGAGAATCTGTGTCAAAATAAAAGAATAATACTAATAAACCTGTCTCCCCTTCCTTTCAAATGGAGGTAAACCCTGTACTGAAATCTGTGTTAATCATTTTCTTGCTTTAACAAGTATTTTTAATACATGGATATGTATTCATAAAAAGAAATTCTTTCTGTTCTACCTGTTTGAGTGCCATCTACATATTTTTTGTGACTTGTTCAATGATGCTTTTGAGGGTCATCCAGGTTGACAAGAACAGCTATATTGCATTCATTCATACTGCTATGATAGTTTTCCATTTTGTGCATATACCACAATGTTTTATGTATTTTGTTGGATATCTGGCCTCTCCTCCCCAGTTCTTTGTCATTTGGAGCAGTTGTGTTGTGATCTTTCCTACCTAAAATATGTGCGTATTTCTCTTAAGATAAATATTTAAGAGTGGAATTAGATTTTTTGCAAATTTATTAGGTAATGGCAAGCAGTTGTCCACTGTCATTGACCCAATTTACACTCCTTCCAGCTGTGTAAGAAAGTTCCCCATTTCTCTTTTCATTGTATCAAAGGACAATATTAAAATAATTTAGCTTAAAAAATTTACTGGGCTTTATTTCTGATTGTAGAATTAAACACACTTCATTCCAGAAAAGAAAAAAGGGTTCCAAACTTAGAAAGAAAAGGGCTTGAAGAAGCAGGAATAAAAAGCAAAAGCAGATTGGTCATCTCAAAGTTACTGGAAACAGGAGAGTACCGAGAGCAACACAGGATGCCTGAAGATGAAGCCAACACCGTGGCAGGCAGCAGGAGGCCCAGGGAGAACACGTCTCTCTTAAAGCCAAGCCCATTAAAGGAGTGAGACATTCATTTTATTTCTTTAAGCAAATTAAACATTTAAAACCATTTGTGCCATGGTCTGAATGTGTCCCCCAAAATTTACATGCAGAAAACTATCAGGCTGAAATTCAAGACCTCACCTCAAACTTATTTGTATTCAGTTTATTCAATTACTTTTTGTAATCCCTATTTACAAGGTTAAATAATTGTTGACCACCACAGAAAAATTTCAGTGCTGAAATGCTAGGGAAACACTCTATCGCTGAGGTACACCCCAGGTGGGTTTAGAAGCTTAAGTTAAAGCAACAGTGTGAAAGGTAGAACTTTGGGGCAGTTTAAAGTTTAGGTCCTGAAGGTGAATTATTCATTATATAATGGATTAATGCTGTTACAAAATACTTTGTGGGAGTTAGTTCACCCTCTTTTGTTCTTCTGCCATGTGAATACACAAAGTTTATCTTCTCTTGCCCTCTGGCCTCTTCTATGTGAGGACATAGCAATGAGGCCTGCACCAGATGTAGGTGTCTTGATCTAGGTCATCGCAGACCCTAGAACTATAGGAAACGAATTTCTGTTTTGTTTAGATTAACTAGGCTGTAGTATTCCATTCAGGAAAACACAAAACAGACTAAGACAACTTGAGACAGGAATACTAAAATGATGTGCTGTCTTTTCTTTTTTTTGGCTGGGTGGAGGGGTGGTACTGGGATTGAATCCAGAGGCACTTAACCAAGAGCCACATCCCCAGCCCTTTTTATTTTTTATTTTGAGACAGAGTCTCTCTAAGTTATTAAGGCTGGCTTTGAACTTGCGATTCTGCTGCCTCAGCCTCCTGATTTGCTGGGATTACAGGTGTGCACCACTGTGCTCAGCTGTTGTGCTATCTTAATTATTAGGATTAAAATATTCATAATTTGTACGTATTCCTTTCTAATGTTGTTAATTCTACCTGTTATGTTAAGTAACTGACAAAAAAGGTAAGCATGATTCTAAACTTTTCCTTTCTCAGGGGTCATAAAAATTCAGGCCCAAATGAGGAACAAAATCATCAAGGTAAAATATAATGGAAATTTTTGTGGACTTATAACGCGTTTAAATCGTAGATAGTGTGGATTTGGGTAAGACTCAGTCGTGTTTTTTTTTTTCTTTTAATTTTTTTTTTTTGGTAGTTGCAGCTGGACAGAATACCTTTGTTTTATGTGTTAATTTTTTATGTGGTGCTGAGGATCAAACCCAGTGCCTCACACATCCAAGCAAGTGCTCTACCACTGAGCTACAACCCCAGCCCTCACTTGTGTTCTTATCAAGTCATTAGAAATTATGTAGCATATTGTTCTATGTATTTATAAGCATTAACAAGTTTGGTATGTTTTTATCTCACAAAAACAGAGGAACATAATTAATTTGATTAAATATTTATGCTGAATTCACATATTGAGGATCATATAGTAAGTAAAACAACTATAAATATGAATTAGTTGTATAATCATAATTGTTGGCAGAATCAACACATTCATTACATGGTAATCAAACTTATTTAATTCCTTTTTGTAATCCCTATTTATTAGGTTAGATAATTGTTGACCATCAAAGTCAAAAGTAAAGGAACTGAAAAACACATAATACCAGGTATGCTCATTGCTACTATGGTATCTGTGCTACTAGACTCCCTCAGAAGACAGAGTAAGGACATATGAATGTGTACACTAACCTGTGTATACACACATTGATAAATACTTCTATATGTAACCATCTGTTCTTATATTAAGCTCAAATTCATGCTGATGTCTCCAACTCTAATCCTTTGAAATAAACAAGTTTTGTGAACTTTGATATGCTCTCTACTTGTGACACAATTCAATTATCTTATTGGTTTATGTCCCAAAACATTTTGAAATTGATTGTGGCAAAGACTGGTCATGCCAATCCAAACACATTCTCCATTTTTTCTCTCAGCTATATCTCTAATCTTTCTTTTCAGGTACATATTGCTATATGACTGCGTTCTGGCCAGCCAGTGGGAAGGAAATTGGAGGGTGGGATTTACATGAAAACTTCTGAAAATAAGAATGGGCAGATGGCACTTCCTTTACTGCCTTTCTTCTTCCTTTTGCCTTGGATTCAAGACAAAATGTGAAGCTAGAAAAAAAAAGTGCCAGATAGTAAAACAGAAAGAGAAGCCTGGATTTTTGATAATACAGAACTGTTACACTGGCCCTTGTCTGCTTATCACTAGATCTTTCTTTCTTCTCTCTCTCTTTTATTGTGCTGGGTATTGAACCCAAGGCCTTATACATGCTAAATAGGTGCTCTACCACTGAGATCTATCCCGTGCAGACTTCTTTTAAGCGTGGAGAAAACAAATTGCTATCATTTGGATTTTCTGTTCCATCCAGCTAAATCTGATGCAAACCAATAATTTTTTAAAGTGACGTTATAGTTTCTTCCTTCTTTTTGACCACCCCTTCTCTCTTTCTCTTTCTTTTTCCAGTGCTGGGGATCCAAACAGGACCTTACACATGTTAGGCAAGCACTTTTAGCCCAGAGATAATTTCTTCTATATCTAAATTATTTTCATGATTGCTTATATATTATCAAAGAAAATACTTTTTTGGGGGAAGGTTATATTGAGTTGAATCCTAAACACTGGGGCATAGAGAAGGTATATTAGAAATTGTTGTGAAAAAGAAAAGAAAAAACAGAAGAGGAAGGAAGGAGGAAAAGTAGGGAAGATGAGAAGAATACAGGGAAGAAGGAAAGGACAGAACCTGGGGAAGTCAGAGTGAAGTCATATCATCATGGAAGTGACTAAACAAAATCATATCTTCAGGATAGGTGCAAAAAGGATTAGAGAGTGGGGGCCTTTTTGGGAAACTGTCTTTCCTTTCCCTCCCACATTCTTTTGTTATACTCAATGGTAAGCTTCTAAGCTATGTTTCCTTTCTATCAGTCTGTTTTTATGCTGTTTAAATTGGGTGATTTCTATGGTTCTATTTTCCTGTTCACTGAATTTCTCCTTCATTCTGCTGTTGAGCTCATTAGCTGAGTTTTTGTTTCAGTTACTGCAACTTTCAGTCCTAAAACTTCCATTTATTTCTTCCATCTTCTACTTCTTTGCTGAGACTTTCTGTTTCTTTGTTGAGATTGTTTACTTTTTCATTTTCTTCAAAAACTTTTTAATTGCTCATTGAAATATTTTTTTCTGATGATTGTTGGTCTTTGTCAGACAAGTTTAACTTGGGGTTTGGCATCTGCTGATTGTTTTTTTTTTTTTTTTTTTTCATTCGGCTTGAGATCTTCTTGGGTTTTGGTTTGATGAGTGGATTTTGACTGAAATCTGAATGTTTGGGTATGAGGACATGTTGAGTCTTATTTAAACATTGTATTTTAATCAGTTTTTACTAACATGGTTCTTGCAAGGGAATGAAAGAGGATGGGGACTTTTAAATGACAAATGGTGATAGAGGTTAGCTATTCTGCCTCTGTTACTGCCAATGTGGGGGATGTCTCATTATTGCTAGGCAAGGGTGTGAGTTTCGGCTTCCCTAAAGCTGGCAGTGATACTCCCCTACTTGGGGCAGGGGTTGGAATGCCTCCTTAATGTTCCCTTCGTGGCCTCCAGTAACCATGATGGCTGAAGGAATGATAACCTCCTTCCTGCTGGGCAGTGGTAGAAGTCCTGACTCTTCACTCTGTGTCTTCTTATACACCACAGCAGAGAAAGGCAGGAGTGCCTCATTCCTGTAAGGTAAGTGTGAGAACCTGGGTTCCCCGAGTTGGTCTCCAGTAACTTCAAGTGCAAGGGGAGGTGCGTGTGTGGAGAACTCATTACTGCCCAGTGTTGGTGATGGAAGTCTCAGCACCTCAGAGGGGTTGACGGGGGCGGAGATTGAGGTGTTGGAATGTTGAGGTGTCTCCTTGCCTCCTGGAAACTATAAAAGTCTAGGCTTCCCACTTGGCCTTTGCTTTGTGGGTTAGGCCCACTGTTTGGGTATGTGTATGTGCCTCTCTTCCATCCTGGCATGTTTCTGTCTTGCTAGCGTGCTTATTTTACATTCTTTGGCTAAACAGAGCAGCTTTTTATTAGGACAGTTTTGGTCTATGTCTCTTTTTGCACTTTGGTGTTTCTGTTTTTTGGCTTCTCCAACAACCACTTCGGGATATATTAGGCTAAATAAAAACCCAGGAGGGGCTGGGTTGTAGTTCAGAGGTTGAGCACTTGCCTTGCATGCGTGAGGCACTGGGTTCAATCCTCAGCACCACATACAAAAATAAATAAATAAGATAAAAATTGAAAAAAAAAAAAAACCCAGGAATTTACTACTACTGTGTTTTACTTTAGGTCCTGAAGTCCCTAGGTAGGATGGTTTCCTTTCTCCCCCTTTCAAATCATCTTATATTTGTTTTATATACAAATGAACCCTAAATTATGATGGTTTGATGATATTTCAACTTAATCATGGAAAGAAAGCAACACAAATTTAGTAGAAACCGTACATCAAATTGTGAATTTGCATCTTTTCCAGGGCTACCAATATGTGGTATAATCCTTCTTCAAGATACTTAGAGATGGTGGAGTAGAGGAGTTTGCTTTCTAAGCTGCTCCATGATGTGAGACTAAGAAAGTAGGTAAATAGCTTCTCAATGAGGTGGGTGAAAGAGGGTTATTACTGTGATTTAATACTGAACACTCAGAACAGCTTTAGGACTCAGAAGGTTGGATACAATAAAACAAAAGAAAATATACTGCTGGCAGCTGCTGGAACTGATTCACCACGGGCAAAGTGTGGAGGGGGACTAAAAAACTTGTTTCAGGTAACATGGAAGTTTATCTTAGTATGGAGAAATCAGAGATTAAGGTCACTGCTGAACTGATCCAGAGAGTGATCTACACTATATTTTCCTGAAAGAAGGATGCTGTGCATCTCCCAGTTGTCTGCAGAGAACCAAGGCAGGGGCCATTGTGGCCAGCAGCTATGGGAGCAAGTCCAGGAGCCCAGACCTGGGTAATCTGAGTTCAGTTTGAAAACCAGATCTGGCAGATGCCTGCCATGTGACTCAGAGTGTGCCTAAGAGTCCAGGAGAAATTCAGGCACAGAGAGTGTTTTGCCCAGGGCAATAGAGGGTGTTAAGACCTGAAAGATCCTGGGTCTCTTCCCTATCTGAGTCTGGTGGCTTGCATGACCAGCTGTGGTGGGCTGGAAATGCAAATGGGTAGGTGGAAATGACTGTGCACTTGGGGACTGAGCCCAGCTGCTGGGAAAGACAGGATTTGTAGGTGGCAGAGGGGGCAAAGGAGTGGCTCTTCCATCACAGGAGTGCAACAAAGGGGAGACTCCTGGGCGCAGTCTCCCAGTGTGTTATTACTGTGACTTAATACTGGTCACTCAGAACAACTTTGGGACTCAGAAGTTTGGATACAATAAAACAAAGGAAAATATACTGCTGGCAGCTGCTGGAACTGATTCACCACAGGCAAAGTGGGGAGGGGGACTAAAAAACTTATTTCAGGTAACATGGGGGGTATCTCAGTATGGAGAAATCAGAGAGTGTTTTGCCCAGTGTGGATATGCAGATGCCAGACGATGGAGGTGCACTGATTTAAAATATTCAGACCAAGTGCCATCAAAAAAAGCACCTAAGGGTTTATCTAGACCTAAACTCTGCCTTCAGGATCTCCACCTATAGGAACTGCTCTCACAGAACACTACAGGGACCCCACGCTGAGAGTGGAGCAGACAACACTCTCCAACCTGCTCTACCTCATACTGCCAAGAAGGGAAGCAGAGAATTTTTGAACTCCAACTAGCAACTTGATGAGCAACCCAAAAAGGAAAGACTTGATAGCCTGTGGCTACTACTCTTGTGGGCCATATATACCTCAAGAAAAAAGGAAAAGAAGGATATTTGGGAACAGACAACAAACATCAGTGACAATTTTTGACCACCACAATGGAAATAATTTCTCAATTTTTCATCAAGAAACTCTGTCTCTCTCTCTTCTTTCTCTCTCTCTTTCTTTTTGGTTATTTATTCTTTCACTCTTCCTTTAATTTTTCACTTCTACTTTCTCTCTTCCTTCATAATCATCACATCCTATATCTCTTCTGCATTCTCCGTGTTCACCTTTTGAGATAGCAAACCCTTTTGCAATTACTGTTTTTACTGTTGGCAATTGCTTATCATACCATTTCTGCTTATTGTGCCAATTAACATTGTAGGTGCAATAATAGGAACTAAGTATTTAATCTAATGTTGTATATTGTTTGCATTGGTGGTTGTTATTATTTGTCTCCCCCTTAACTGTGAGATACTAGAAAACTTCAGGGACACTACAATTTCACAGGGTAAAAACTCTGCTGCCTCATATTCACACTGATAAAATGGGTAGACACATAGAAAATATCCCACATACTTCAGTAATGGAATCCCACATACTTCAGTAATGGAATCCATTGACACAACAGTAGAGGAAATGTCAGAGAAGGAATTTAGAATGTTCATAATTAAACTGATCTGTGAGGTAAAAGACAATGTGAAGAGTGAAATCAGAAAGAAAATACAGGAAGTAAAAGATCACTTCAATAAAGAGAGATTCTGAAAAAGAATCAAATGGAAATCCTTGAAATGAAGTAATCAATGAATCAAATTAAAAATTCAATGGAAAGCATCACCAACAGACTAGATCACTTGGAAGACAGAGTTTCAGGCACCAAAGACGAAATATTTAATCTTGAAAGTAAAGTTGACCATGGAGAAAAGAAGTTAAAGGACCATGAACAGAATTTTCAAGAATATTGGATATCAAGAGAAGGCCAAATTTAGGATTCATCAGGATAGATGAAGGCCCTTAAATACAAACTGTTGTGGCTCAGCGGTAGAGCGCTCGCCTCATACATGCAAGGCCCTGGGTTCGATCCTCAGCACCACATTAAAAATAAATAAATAAATAAAATAAAGTTAAAAAAAATACAAACTCAAGGAATGCACAATTGTTTCAATAAAATAATTTCAGAAAATTTCCCAAACCTTACTAGTGAAATGGAAAATCAAATACAGGAGGCAAACAGGATTCCAAATACACAAAATTATAATAGCCATATCAAGATACATTATTATAAAATTACCTAACATACAAAATAAGGATAGAATTTTAAAGGCTGATAGAGAAAAATGACAACTCACATTTACAGGTAAATCAATCCATATTTCAGATGATATCTCAACCCAGATCCTTAAAGTTAGGAAGTCCTAGACTAGTATTTACCAATCTCTGAAAGAAAATGGATGCCAACCAAGAATACTACACAAAGCAAAATTAAGCTTCAGAATTGAAGATGAAATAAAAACCTATGATAAATAAAAGTTACAAGAATTCACAACTAGAAGTCTACACTACAAAACACACTTAATAAAATATTTCATAAAGAAGAAAGAAAAAAACATAAAAATATAAACCAGTAGAAGGAAGAACTACAATAGAAGAATAGTAAATCAAAGGAAAAACAAATATAAATTAAAATCTAGAAATAAATCAAAATGACAGGGAATAAAAATCAACTCTCAATAATAACAATGAATGTAAATCATCAATCAAAAGACATTAAGCAGCCTGGTGCAATGGTGCATGCCTATAATCCCAGCAGCTTGAGAAGCTGAGGCAGGAAGACTGCAAGTTAAAGCCAGCCTCAGCAAAAGTGAGGTGCTAAGCAAATCAGTGAGACCCTGACTCTAAATAAACTACAAAATAGGGCTGGGGATCTGATTCAGTGGTTCAGTGCCCGAGTTCAATTCTCAGTACCCCGCCGGGATAAAAAAAAAAAAAAAGATGTAGGCAGATCAGATTAAAAAACAAGACTCAACAATATGCTGTCTCCTAGAGACTCACCTCATAGACAAAGACATACACAGACTAAAGGTGAAAGGATTGTGAATCTTGTAAAAAACCAGGGATTTCTATTCCCATATTGAATAAAGTGGACTTCAAGCCAAAGTTAATCAGAAGAGACTAAGAAGGTCATTTCATGCTGCTTAAGGAAATTATACAGTAACAAGAAATAATAATCATAAATATTTATGCTCCAAACAATGGAGCATCTACATATATCAAACAAAACCTCAATATCAAAACTCAAATAGACCACAACACAAAAAGGTGACTTTAATACACCTCTCTTATCACTGGATAGATTTTCCGAACAAAAACAAGATGAAGATACTACAGAATTAAAAAATACAATGAATAGTTTAGACTTAACAGACATATATAGAATATTTCATCTACCAATGACTGAATATACTTTCTTTTCAGCAGCACATGGATCATTTTCTAAAATAGACCATATCTTAGGCCACAAAGCAACTCTTAATAAAGAAAATAGAGATAATACATTGCATTCTATCAGATCATAATGGAATAAAATTAGAAATCATTAAGATAAAAGTTAAAAGCTACTCTAACACTTGGAAACGAAATAATATAGTATTGAATGATGAATGGATAGCAGTAGAAATCAAGGGTGAAGTAAAAAAGTACTTAGAGATAAATGAGAATAGTGATACAACACATCAAAATCGCTGGGACACTTTGAAAGCAGTTCTAAGAGGAAAGTTCACAGCATCAAGTTCATTCATTAAAGAATAGAAAGACACCAAATAAATAATCTATCATTTTATCTCAAGGCCCTAAAAAAAGAACAAATCAACACCAAAATCATCAGGAAACAGGAAATAATTAAAGTCACATCCAAAAATCAATGAATTGAAATAGAAAATTCTAAAAAATCAACAAAACAAAAAGTTGGTTCTTTGAAAAAATAAACAAAATGAATAGACCCTTAACCAAGCTAATTAAAAGAAGGAGGGAAAAAAACTTAAGTTATCAAAATACGTGATGAAAAAGGAAATATCACCACAGACTTACTGAAATATGGACCATAATCGAAAACTATTTTGAAAATTTATACTCTAATAAATTAGAAAATCTTGAAGACATTCAAAAATTTCTAGAGATATATGGCCTACCCAAGTTGAAACAGGAGGATATAGAAAATTTAAACAGATCAATTTCAAGTAGTGAAATTGAATGCACCACCAAAAGCCTACCAACAAAGAAAAGCCCAGGATCAGATGGATTCTCAGCTGAGTCCTGCCAGACCTTCAAAGAAGAACTAACACCAATCCTCCTCAAATTATCCCATGAAATAGAAAAGAGACACTGTCTCTAAATAAAATACAAAATAGGGCTGATGATAGTGCCCCTGAGTTCAAGCCTCAGAACCCTACCTCCCAAAATATGAACAGTCAACAAATATATGAAAAAATGCTCATAATCTCTAACAATTAGAGAAATGCAAATTAAAACTACAAAGATTTTTACCTCACACCAATTAGAATGGCAATTATCAAGAATACAAACAAAAATAAGTGTTGGTGAGGTCGTGGGAAAAAGGGTACATTCAGACATTAATTGGTACAACTACTCTGGAAAGCAGTAAGGAGATTCCTCAAAAAACTAGGAATGGAATCACCATTTGACCCAGTTATCTCACTCCTTGGTATATATTCAAAGGAGTTAAAAATCAGCATACTATGGTAACACAGGTACATTGGTGTTTATAGCGGCACAATTCACAATAGCTAAGCTACAGAACCAATCTAAATTCCCATCAACAGATCAATAAATAAAGAAAATGTGGGATATATATATATATATATATATATATATATATATATGCCATAAAGAATAATTACTTTAGGACATTTTGACAGTAAATGGATCTGGAGCCTATCATGGAAAGTGAAATAATAATAAGCCAATCCCAAAAAAACAAAGGTCAAATGTTTTCTCTGATATGTGGATGTTAACACAAATTGTAGTGGGGGAGAAAGAACAATAGTTCAGTGGATTAGGCAAAAGGTTATGAAGGGAAGGGTGGAGGATAGAAATAGCAAAGACAGTGGAATGAATCTGATATAACTTTCCTATGTACTTATATACCACAGTGAATCTCAACATCCACAAGACTGAGATCCTAATTAGAATAAGATATATTTTATGTTTGTATAAATATATGAAAATAGATTTTACTGTCATGTGTAACTAAAAAGAAGAACAATAAACCCTCCTCAAAGTCAACAGCAGGGAGGTTTGTCCAGTAGAAAGAAGGGAATATGGAGAGAGAGAAGAGGAGGGAAGAGGAAAGTACTGGGGACTGAATTAGAGCAAATTGTATTCCATGCTTTTTTATATTTCATGCTTGTGTATACATACTACATTTCTTATGTCAAAATGAATCCTAATATTATACATAACTAAAAAGAACCAATAAGGGGAAAATGTTAAAATGGGGGAAAAAAAGATGCTTAGCAGCACCTTTGTACTATTGTTCTAAAGGTTAGGTATATGAAATACATTTTCAATTTAATAATATTTTAAACTTTTGATGGGCTTGGCATATAACCCTATTGTAATTAGATAGCATCTATATAATGTCCAGGGTTTTCCGCTGTACTTAGTGAAAGGAAAAAAAAATTACATCTGCAACATCCTTCTGGAATCAGAACAGCCACTCCTATGCTTTGAAACATAACTTCAGACAAAAATGTGTGGCAAAGACGTAGAGTGAAGTTGCCAGTGCCTTTCAAATCAAGGTATCAGGAAGGCAATCAAAACAAGCAAGGCATAGGCAGTAACTGCCTTTACAAATGCAATATCTGTGAGCACTTTTAAATATTAAGAATTACTAAAAAAAATCATAATGCTTTTTGGAAACCTTCTGTGAACATTCCTTAAATTATGAATCAATATAGAACTTCTGGGAGAAGGCAACAGCCTACATGATGTAGAGATATGGAAACATTATAATTTATCCAATGATCACATCCGAGTAAAAGGAATCCAACTTTCAATACCATTCATGTTTCAAAGCCATCACCACTGTGAAAAAAGAAAATTAAAAAAATGACGTCCTGCCCTACTTAGCTCTGCCTGCTCTTCCTGAGCTCCATCTTTCTAACCTTGGGAAAATGCTGTTCACAGGAGGCAGCCTTCCGTAAATAAAAAAAAAAAAAAAGTACACACACACACACACACACACACACACACGGTCAAGAAAAAAGCCCCATAAACAATCTAGAGAAGCAAGATCAGTAGCTCATAATAAAAATGACAAAAGTGATCTGATTGGGTATAAAATTTCAAGAGGACTGGGATATAAAGAACTGGAGAGATGAGTGATGTGTTGCTTTGTGCTGTAAACAGCTCTCTTTGGGTTGACAAAGTTGGTAGGTTATTGCACTTCAGCAAGTAAATGTAGAAAACTGCAAGGCTACATTTATTGATTGCAGGTCCATTCCAGCTAAACTCTAAAGAACCCAATAAGAGAGAAATGAAATGCTCCTGAAATTAATTAACAGTCCTTTTAGTGGTGGGGTCCCAAATCTTGGAGAGTGTCTGATAGTTAAAATGCGTTTTTCCTATCTTTCTCCCCATCATTCCTTCCTTCTTTTCAGTAGGTATAGGGTAGAAGGTTGTGGCAGAGTGTCACAATGAAGGGAATTGTTTTTCTACTAGTTACAGATGGGTCCTTGCCCTGGAAACATGCCCAGAAACATGAAAAGCTGTGCTTGGAAGTTATCCAATTATTTGCTTTCCCTTTAGCAGTTTCTAGCTCCATGGGTAACTGGGCAAAGTTAAAAAAAAAAAAAAAAAAAAAAAAAAAAGACAATCCAAGTCAAATTCCTTATTTCTGCTACGTAGGTTAGAATGAATACAACCCTAGGCAAAAGAATAAAAAATAAATTTGGGAGTGGGGGTGGGATGGACAACTTCGGGATTCCTATTGCCCAAGCTACATCTCACTCTCTTCTCTTTTTTTACTACCTTTCTCCCAAAACTACAAGTCTTGTGGCTCCCAAACCTTTGGTGAAGATATGAATCCCCGAGTTTCTTATGCACACCAAGCACCCAAAGAATAAAGAATAGATGTCTGTTTCTCTAACACGTAACATGCATTCATATAGACTATTTTCTCGATTTTAATTTACCTTTACATTTTGCTTACCAAATTGAGGCAGGGCGTGAAATTTTCAAATATTAAAGAAATATGTCTTGCAATAGAAAGAGCAAGTTCCTGGAAATTCTGCTTCTAGAAAGAACAATCATCAAATTGGTTTCCTATTTTTCAAATTTACTGAGAAATTATCGGGTTATACAACATTAAATCAATTTCGGAATTATTACATACACAGTAGATTTCTTTAAAAAAATTTTTTTTGCAGTTGTATATGGACAGAATGTCCTTATTTTATTTGTTTATTTTTACGTGGTACTGAGGATCGAACCCAGTGCCTCACGCACATCAGGCAAGCGCCCTGCCGCTAAGCCCCAGCCCCAGCTCCACGGTAGATTGCTCATTGTTTTTCAATAGGCACTAAAAATACAAACGCTAAATTATAAGATCCATACTTAGAAAGGCTGGAAATTTCATCTCTTGCCTAAAAATTTTTGCAGCTGCTGCGAGACAAAGTTTGTCCTTGCCTGCAACGTAGAAACGCATAGCTACAGCTCTTGGAAGGAGGGTTTCTGGGTGCAGGTGCTCTGAGGAGGCGGGAGTGAGCGACAGACACCTCCTCCCACACAGCCTCCACGTCTTAGTAAACAAGGAGACTCAAGCTCGCAGGCTGAAAACGTAGAAGGAGCCTGAGGGAGGGGCCAGGGCGCGGGGCGGGTGTGGGGGTATCTGGGAGTTCCTATTGGTCCACTCCCTGTCTATAAGGGAGTTGACAGTCTCCGCCCCCGATCCCGGGCCTCACCTCTCCGCGCCACGCTCCTCCCTTGCGGGAGGACGCACTTCCAGATCAGTGAAAGCGCATGCGCGAGCGGCCCCACGCCGAGATCGCGCCAGCCCGCCCGCGGGGTTGCGCATTCGCGCATTCTCGAAGTCTGGGCTAGCTGGGAGGCGGTGGAGGTCACCGCGGGGAGGCGGGGCGGGGGCAGCATGGCAGCTTCCTTGCGGCTCCGAGGAGCCACCTCCGGCCTCCGGTACTGGAGCCACAGGCAGCGGCCGGCAGCAGCCAGCCTTGCAGCGGGTAAGGACCTCGCGCCTCTTCCCCAGGTTCTTGTCTGGCCGCCGGCTACAGGCGACCAGAGGGCTGAAGAGGTCTTTTCACCCAAGGTTGCTGCGGTTGGGTTGGGGTTTAAAAAACAAAAATTTAACTTGTTCCAAAGGCCTGGCCTCCACTGCGGCCACCCCTCCTGCCTGTAGTTCTGTCTCTTCTGCCGCAGTCCCCTCACCCGGCTCCAGATGTGCGGGGTTCAGAACTTAGGAAGGGGTGGGCAAGGACTTGGGGTGAAGGGAGGAGTATTTGGGCCCAGGACCTGCTTCTTTGGAGTTTGGGCTCCGAGGACATTTGGAGGCCCAAGCAGTAGGGGCGACCCCGCATTCACCCCGACGACCCCTGCCCATCCTGACGTCCCAGGTTGCACAGTCAGTGAAAACACTCGGGCCCACAACAGTTTGTGTTTAACCACCTTAATTGGGAGAGATGGATGAATAACATCCCAGCATTCCAGCAAAGTTTGTCACCCTTGACTAGCGGGGTGGATTTACCTCTTTTCTGTAACTGCTGCGTGGAAGAGTCACTTCTGACAAATTATTAACCCAAACACTTTGAACGTCCTCAAAATTGTAGTTTCAAAACGTCCAGCCAAATTGAACCTTTCCAGAATCCTTCCCCCATACAGTTAGAAGTTTTGAACACTAACCAGGGACTTAAGAAGAGGCAGTTTTGAGAGCTACATGAAGATCCACAGGAAACTAATTCAGTCCTTCATTTTTCCCCTGAGGAACCTGAGACCCTTTTTGGATAAATAAATTAGGATCTCCCCAGCAGGATCTAAAAAGTAGTCCTTGATTCTTCTTAGTACCTGCATTTTCCAGGACACCAGGGCTCCTCTTATATTGAAAAAATGTTGATTTGTGGGGATACTGCCCTTGTGTTTCTGTAAAATTGAGTTTTAACGATGCACTGTTTAGTATGATCATATTCAGGATTAACAAAGCCTTACTAATGGGGTTGGGGTTGTAGCTCAGCAGTAGAGCACTTATCTAGCATGCACTAGACCTTGTTTGGACCTCAATAGCCCCCCATCTCCTGCCCTCCAAGAGAGGAAACTCACAAGTCTTTCATATTTCATTAGATGAGTAAGATGTATTTGCTGTTTAGTGATTTTTACAAGATGTTCTAATGGTATTTGAAAGAACTCTTAAGAGTTGTGAAGGTTCTTACAATTCCTGGTAGAAGAATCTGAGGCCTAAGACTATAATACTTGCTTTTATAAATTGGAAGGACCTACCTCACAATGCTGGTTAGACTACTTTGGCATATGATCTTTAGGTTTTTTGGCACAAAGTTGTTGTAAGAATATAGATTTATGAAAAACTTTAACATAGTTCTTTTGTGATGAAATGTTTAAAACGGATCAGCAATTGTTTTTTATTCTGTGGAATTGTTTTAAACACTCATGTTGATTTTAGTTTACTACAAAACAGTTAACTCTTTTGAGGTTCAAATCTTAAAGGATAGAAAAAAACTTCACATGTAGATTTGGAGTTTAGGGACATTACTAAAAAGAACCATGATTAAATAGTAACATTATTTAGGGCTGGGGCTATAGCTCAGTGGTAGACCTCTTGTGTTGCATGTGTGAGGCACTGGGTTTGATCCTCAGCACCACATATAAACCAATAAATAAAGATATTGTGCCCCATCTACAACTAAAAAAATACTTTAAAAAATAGTAACATTATTTAGTATTCTGAATTTTGTAGGCTATTTACCTTCATAGTATGTTACATGTTTATAACATATGGATGGCAATGTTCTAAGGATCCATATAATTTATTATTAAAAAAACATAAAAGTTATCAGTTAATACCACACCTTAATTTTGAAATTTAGATGATTTTTGTTGGCATTTTAGACTACCAAGAAATGGATAACTTTGGATCATGTTACATTTGAGAGATCAAAATCTGTAAACTTGCATCTTTAAATTTAGAAACTAATGTTGCCAAATTTTCTAGCTAGTTTACCAGTTAATCAATGAATATCACCTTTTTATTATGTTGTCTGATTTTTTTTTTTCACTCCAGCTTTATATATCTGCAGTCTGACTTTGCTATTTCCACATACTACTGTCAGGACTTACTTAAAGGAAGTTGTATTCTTTAGGTTTGAAAATTTTTAGGGTAATCATAATGCCATTATATTCCTTTGGATTTCTGCCCTTTTGGGAGCAAATTCTTCTTTATTTGCCAAACACTCCTTCTCTTGCTTAATTTTCGCTAAATGTTGTCTTTTCCCATATATGGTTCATTTCCTAAATGCATCTATATGTTCTTTATTCTCTCTTGTTTCTTTCTTCTAACCCACTGGGCAGGCAAAAAGGGGCATTTGGCATAGGACTTGTCCCATAGTGCTACTTCATGATTATTGTTAATAAAAGGAACTAATATTTATTGACTATTGTGTGCTAAATGTTGCTTAATGTTTTACATACATTATCTCAAGTAACCTTTATAATCATTTTCTCATGTAGGTGCTCTTGTTGATCGACAGTAGACAATCTTGTTGATTTTAAATATTATCACCATCAATAAACAACTTCTCTTTTGATATCAGCTCAGCTTGTTATATTACCACCCTTTCTCTAACTTTTGTCATAAGCCAAGATGAAATAAAGATAACTGAGTCTATCATTGAAAGCATCATCTTCATTGGTGTTCATGTTGGCTCATCAACATGGGCCTTATTGTTCTTGATGGCCTCAACCTCAGCAACATCAGCATTCTACTTCAGTTCTTCTAGGACTTATCACAGAATTTGGCAGAATTTTTCTTGGTAGGATTACACAAGAACTAGTCATCTGATTGATTTAACTCTATGATTCTCATTCTGTTAACCAACCAGCATCACTATTACACTTTGTCTTTGACTCCTCCTTGTCACCCTCTAATACATGGACATACTTTCTCGTCTTATTTCATTAAGTACCTTTCTAGATTTATATCCAACCTCAAACTTATTTATAATTAGCAGTTTCACTGATGCCTTTGATAGTATCCTAATATTTTTATCAGTCTTCTGCTTTAGTTCTGGGTAATATCCATTGCCTTTGGTTTGTGCCTTCCCTCTGGCTGCCACCTCGGTAGTGATATGGAGAGTCACAGAAGTTTGCTGATTAAATGCAATGCTTTGTCTTGTTCATTTATTGTTACATTTTCAGATTTCCCACAGCTTTGACTTAGGGCTGGCAGCCCCTGAACCAGATATTTGGCAGAAATGGCATTACCATGTACTGGTTTAGGCAGTTTGGAACCTGACCCTGAACTTGGGAGTCAACCTGCAATATGTAATGGTTGCTGCAATGGTTTACCTTTGCTGGATCCACTTTGTCACCTTAGTTTCTCTGTAATTGTGATAGGACTGGCTTTTATCCCCATAAACACTTTGATGAAACCTTTCTGGTTAGTAGTTATTTATTCACATACTGCTTATTCAGCACTCATTGTGTGCCAGTTCATTTTCTTGGGAAAGTAGTTATAAAAGTTATGTATATGTGATAAAAACTCAAAAGGATATAAAAAGTAAGAATCTTTTCTTCAAATCTGATCCATTACTCTAACTCTCCAGGTGTAACTGCCAATTATTATATATCTATATAGAAAACCAGAAAAATAAGAACACTACATATTATTTATAAAGTTTTGCATCTTGCCTCCCCCCCCCCCACTCAATAACTTGTCTTGGAGATTTTCCCTATGCTTTTAGATAGATATATCATATTCTTTTAAATATTGGTATAATTTACATTGCATTTAATATAAATTATCAAGTATCCTTTTAATGCATATTATGAATTAAGTGGCCTATTTGCAGTTATTTAATTATTTGTGGGTTTTCTATTATAACAAACAGTTCTACAATAAACTATATATTTGTTATTCAGAATTTAGTGTATAATAACCAGTTTTTATAAATAGTTTATAAAACTTTTAAATAAAGTTTTATAAATAAAGTTGTATCAGAACACAGGCACACCCAATTATATTTGTATTGCCTATAGCTGCTTTCAAACTAGAATGGATGAGTGGTACAGTTGTGACACAAGCCTTATGGCTTGCAAAGCTAAAAATAATTTACTATTTGACTCTTTCCTTCTTATGAATGTCTTTTATAGTTTTTTTCCAAATCAGGATTTACTCAGGTTTCATACATCACATTTGATTGATATATTACTTTCTTTATATTACTTAAAATTGAGAACTCTAATGTTTGTTTTTATAATGTTCTAAGTGGATGATGTTGATGTTTTAAAAACAGCTATTTGCAATGTAGTTGATGTACAATAAACCACATCTATTTAAACTCTACAATTTGGTAAGTTTGATGTCTAGGTACCTGAGAAACCATCATCACAGTCGAGATAGTGAATGCATCTGGTACCACTGCCTTAAATTTCCTTGTGCATCTTTGTATATATAAATAAGAATATTTGTGTATTTTTACTGGTTTCAGATTTCTAGCTTGACAGTTTTTTCCCCCTCAATATTTTAAAGATGTTGCTCCAGTTGTATATTTCTGATAAGAAATCTGCTTCCATTCTTTCCCTCTGGCTGCTTTTAGCATTTTGATTCTGATGTGTCTTGGCATAGTTTTCTTATTTGTTGTATTGGGATTCATTAAGCTTCTTGGAGGCATGGAGTTTATAGTTTTTAACAAATTTGGAAGAGTTTTGGCCAGTGGGTCTTCCCATAATGCCATTAGTTCTTCCCATAGTTTTCTTTCTTCACTTTTCTATTTTGAGGACTCCCATTGCATATGCATTTGGCTGGTTAAACTGTCTCAGCTCATTAATGCTCTTCTCATTTTTAGAATTATTTTTTTCTCTGTTTTGCTTTGGGTAGTTTCTTTTGCTATGCCAGTGAAGTTATTGATCTTTTCTTCCACAGTATCTATTCTGCTGCTAATCTTCCAGTGTAATTTTCATCTTACACATTGTAGATTTCATCTCAATTAATTTACATTTGGATTTTTAAAACTATCTTCCATATCTCTACTTTTGAAATGTTTGGACCACAGTTATAATAATTTTTAATTCTAACGTCTGTGTCATTTTCAGGGTTGGTTTTATCTTTTTGACTTCTAAGTGTACTTATTCCCTGAACTTCAAAGAAGTTCAACCTTTGGGCTTCAGCCTCTTTGTTCTTGTTTGCTGACTCTCACAATTTCAACTCTAATTTTGAAATAGATGGTCAACAGATCTCTCCCTCTCTTTGTCTCTGTCTGTCTCTCTCTTTTCTCATCCTTACTATGGGAACTTTTCTTGTCCTGTCCCTGCAGCCTTGGTTATAATGTTTCTAAGTTTGCTGGACATCTTTGACCTCACGGACAGCTCATAGTTACCCTATTTAAAACTAAGCCAACTCTCCTTTTCTATTTCTCTACTTAGGGTATTGATACTACTATTCTTTTAGTGTCATTTTTGGTCTTTGCCTTGTTTCACCCCTTAATCCAATTTGTTACTTTTTTTTTAGGTCTGTCTTTGAATAATTTTTCCTATTTGTCTTTCCCCATAGTTACTACCTGTTGATTGTCTTTTATGGACAGAATGTTTGTATATCTTCAAGATTCATAGATTGGAATTCATACCTTTAAGATGATGGATTTGAAGGGTGGGACCTTTGGGAGGGAATTATGTCATAAAATTAGAGCTTATATAATCAGAGACATGAGCTCATGTCCTTTCTTTTTCTGCCTTGTGAGAATACAAAGAGAGAATGGCCATTTGCAAACCAAGACACTTGTTCTGGTATCTTTCTTCTTTCTTTTTTTTAAAGAGGGAGAGAGAGAGAGAATTTTTAATATTTATTTTTTAGTTTTCGGCAGACACAACATCTTTATTTGTATGTGGTGCTGAGGATTGAACCCGGGCCGCACGCATGCCAGGTGAGCGCCCTACCGCTTGATCCACATCCCCAGCCCTATGGCATCTTTCTTACCTTCATTTTGGACTTTCCTTCAGAACTATTGTTTAAGCCACAACAGGCTGAATATTTGTTGTAGCAGCCTGAACTAAGATCTAGAGGATTGCTATTACTTTTATATTGGTCTTCTTGAATTCAGACTCTTTCCTTCAGTTCATCTATTGTATAATGCTGCCTCATTTCTCTTTCTAAAGCATAAGTGTGATCATATCATTTCTTTATCCCACCCTTCAATAACTATCTGTTGCCTCCAAAATGCAGTCACATTGTTTAGCATGCTTTAGTCTTCCATATTATGGTCACATTATTTCTTCTAATTTAAATCTGCTGTTTCATTTCTTTGGGAATGCCATAGGAAGAATGGAGGACAGTGTCATACAACTGAAGAATCTAGTCATACTGACCTCATTTGAATATTGATGTTATAACTTAATAAATTTACTGAAAGATGATAGTGTATAATGACAATGTTATCTATAAAGTTTTCAGTGTCTGGCATGTAGTAAATTTGCAATAAACATTAATGATTTTTGTTATCATTCACTTCTGGCTTTCCTAGTTCCTTGCATATGCTCATGTTCTTTTTCTCTGACATTTACTTCCTTTCTGTTTTCCCTATTTGAAATATTACCTATTCTAGAATACCCAGGTCAAATGCTTCCTTCTTCAAGTTTCCCAGATCTTGAATTTTCCTTCTCTTTTAGTAGTATTTTTAAACAATATTTTATCCCAACTGTCTTATATTAGTATTAGATTGCATAGTGTACATCATCTTGGATTTTAAGACTGTTGAAGGCAAGAACTGTGTTTCATTAGTGTCTTCCATGTCATCTGGCGTGGGACATGTGCATAGTTGCTTAATATTTGTTGAGTATGGGAATGATTTACGATTTGTACTTGTCATAGTGACATAGTCTGAATTCAAGACATAGTTGCCTGCTAAATTAATGGCCTTTAAAATATAGTCTTCTTAGTTTCTAATGTTTTTAGATTTTTTTTTTTTTTTTAGTTGTCAATGGACTTTATTTATATGTGGTGCTGAGAATTGAACCCAGTGCCTCACACTTGCCAAGGCAAGCGCTGTACCACTGAGCCACATCCCCAGCCCTAGATTTTTAAATTATACCTTTCCAGGGGCTGGGGTTGTGGCTCATTGGTACTGTGCTCAGTATGCATGAGGCACTGGTTTGATCCTCAATACCACATAAATATAAAATGAAAATATTGTGTCCACCTAAAATTGAAAAATAAATATTAAAAAATGTAAAAATTATCAAATAGAATAGAATTTTTTTTTTAATTATACCTTTCCAACCTTAACACGATAGTCTGGAACAATAGGACTAAATTTTCTCTCAGGCCATTTTTGTCAGTGTGCTTATGAGCATCAGAATCCTTTTACAAGCCAAGTGCAGTGGTCTACACCTGCAATCCCAGCGATTCTGGAGGCTTAGGTAGGAGGATCATGAGTTCAAAGCCAGCCTCAGCAACTTAGTGAGGAACTGAGCAACCTACTGAGACCCTGTCTCTAAATAAAAATATAAAAAAGGGCTTAGGATGGCTCAGTGGTTAAGCACCCCTGGGTTCATTCCCTGGTACAAAATAATAATAGTAATCCTCTTATAATGTATACCTCTCATTCTGTTTAATTTCAAAATAAAATTTATTTTTAGATAAGTGTCATTTCTTTGTCATTGAACCCCTGTGGCCAGAAAATCAGGCAGAGGGATCCTGTTTTTACTCAGCATGTAAACTTAGCACTAGTAATGGTGATCTTGCTTGATCTTACTTGACACTCATATTTAATAAAAGTGGTAGAGACAATAATCAAATTAAAATGATTTAAATATGCTTCTAACCCAATAAGGCCCCTATTTCTTAAGCATTAGAGCTTCAAATAATTTACTTTTAGAAAAATGTCATATTCAGATTAAGTTCAAGGAAGAGCAGGAATCAATAATTTGAGAGGATCTGTAACATGAGAGGGTGTCTGATTAGTTGTTGTACTAAACAATTTTGAAACTGGAGTCTTTCAAAGAAAAAAATGAAAAGAAAACTGGCAAATGAAAGGGCAAGTGGAGTTATTTCTCTTTCTTCCTTCCTTTGATGGAGCTTTTTCAGGGCAAGGACCCCACCTTGCTTTGTCTGCTCCAGAGCTCCTCAGTACTTCATATGCAATGAATATTTGTTGAGTGGTGTTGGTTGAGTGGAGTTCTAAAAACTGAGACATTGTATCTAATGTTATTTTTGTGGTAGGGTAAAACTTTTTTTTACTCTAAAACTTTACTTTGAATAATGTGCCCCCAATGTAATTTTATGAGAAACAAAAACCAGTCTTGAATATAGTTAAAGAGCCCCCCTTCCCTCCCTTTGTCTTCCCTTGCCACCCTCCTTCCCTCCCTTCATTTTCTTGCCACCTCTGAAAATCCCTCTTTTCTGAAGGTGCAAAGTTGTTGAGCCCAGGTCCTGATATTGTTACCTTTGCCATTTAAAGCCCATGGAAGCATTTACCTCACCTCCTTTCTCCTCCCTTCCCCTAGGACCACTTTTGTAAAGTAGTAACTTTGGTTGAAATATATTCTCCTAGATTTAACATTATATTAAGATTTTTTTCTTTTTAAATTTTAGTTATTGAACATACGGTCTTGGCTTGTTAAGCATATGTTTTACCACTAAGCTATACTTCCAACCTAAGATCTGTCCTAGATGTAAGCCTTACCCATATCATTACCGGAGATAATATAGATATAAGGAACTAAAATGCTTTACATTGTGGGTAACTGACAAGAGGAGATTTACAAATGATAACATTTTTAAATTTATTGTTCAAAATGGCAAAAAGATGTTATAGAGGTAGAAAATAGAAAAGATTGCTTAAACTTTATGAATGTTTCATGGAGAACTAAATAATTACAAGTAAAATTTGCTTGCACATTGTTGATACCTTTAAATGGGGTTAGGTCATTATTTTTAAACTACTCTTTTAGAAGTCTCTTTTATAGTAAACATAAATGGCAACTGACTTATAAATACTGAAAGAATGTTTACAATGAAAAATGTTATCTGCCCCTATTGAAAGTAATATATTGAAATCAGTGTGTTCTAGGTCAATGGCTTCTAAGACTCCAGTTGGATTCATTGGACTGGGCAACATGGGGAATCCAATGGCAAAAAACCTCATGAAACATGGTTATCCGCTCATTATTTATGATGTATTCCCTGATGCATGCAAAGAGTTTCAAGAGGCAGGTGAACAGGTAAGGTCTTTTTTGCATATTGCTTTAGATTTTGATAATTAAAAATGAATGTATGCCAGGTACAGTGGCTCACACCTGTAATCCAGCAACTTGCAAGGTGGAGGCAGGAGTATTGCATGTTCAAGACCAGCCTCAGTAACTGTCTCAAAATAAAAAGTAAAAAAAGAACTGGGGATGTAGCTCAGTGGTAAAGCACCCCTGGGTTTAATCCCAAGTATTAAAATAAAACCACAAACCAAAAACCAGAATGTACATTCAAATAAGTGACATCTTCTTGGAAGTATATCCAATGAAGTTGTAAACCTAATTCATTGTTAACTTTATTTCATTAGCTATTTAACATTTTTTCAGGATCCAGATATACAAGAAAGGAGCACTTCCATTAGCTACTTGGGGGAAGAGGGTCTATCTGTCCTTTAACAGGTGACCTGGAACATTTCCCAAATTTGGTCAGAGGATCTTGTTTTGCCCTACTAGTTTCCCGAAGTAGTAACTTTACTGATTATGCTGTTGAAGCAGTTCATTTAATGGAAATAGCCTTCCAAGTTAGTGAAAGACAGGCAAGATTGTCTTAGAGATACAAAACTTTCTTGAGTCCTGGATCAGATAGTTACATGCTGTCTTAATGGTGGCAAGTTACTTACCTCTGATGGTTTCCTCATTTGTAAAATGTGCATGATGAAAACCTATGTCATTAGACTGTGAAACTCCAATGAGAGAATATATATGAATATATTTTGTAAACACTTTATGATAGCACTCTGTGAATATCTTTTAGCTATTGGCTATAAACCTGGAGATGACCTAAAAACACTGTGTGTTATAGTGAAGAGTTGAGTTATAAAAGATCTCTAGAGTATTGTTTTAGGAGGCTACCATTTGTGTTTCAAGAATTTGGAGATTGGAGTTTATCATGTTGAATGATAGCATCTGCTGGTTAAGTCTTGTATATTGTTTGGATTTATTGAACTTTATTAGTAACTCAGATGACAAGAGACCATGTGTTAGTATCTGAATTTAGAGTTTTGATTTTTTTATATATGGGGCAAGTTGTAGAGTGGTAATGGAAGGTAGAATTTGATCCCAGAACTAGGAAAAATCTATAAACCTCCTGAGAACTATAGAAAAAGATGAGAGAAAAATAAAATTTAGCTGGGTGCAGTGGTGCACACCTGTAATCCCAAGGGCTTGGGCGGCTGAGGCAGGAGGATCGTGAGTTCAAAGTCATTTTCATCAACCTAGTGAGACTCTGTCTCTAAATAAAATATAAAAAAGGGCTAGGGATGTGGCTCAGTGGTCAAGTATCCCTGGTTCAATGCCTGTTACCAAAAATAAATAAATAAAAACAAAATTTAACAGTCAACTTCTGGATGATAGACTTGAAAGTAAATACTGTGAAATGCAATGCCCAGATAAAGGACAGATTTAGGTAACTTAGAGGCCATTTGCATAACTGGACATCCTGTATATTCTTCCTCCCATGGTTGTAAACTGTCTGGAAATGGCAGCAGTCTTTTATGAGAATGTCACTGTGATCTTGGAACTTGTCAGTAACGTTGAAGCTTACTTACGCCCATGTAGTCTGTGATAACCGACCCTGTCCTCCTAGTGCAATAGGCTTGTAGATGACCTGAAGTAACTTAGAAACTTAGTAACCTTGTTTGAAAGATTTGATCAATAATTTTGCTAGAAAATCTGGAAAAGTGGCCTTTTGCCATCTTCAGATATGGTAAACATTTTAAGCTGTTATTCAGTCTGAGATGAATCAATTAGCAGTTATTTTGAAGAGAGAGATTTTATTTTTAGAAATAATACATCTGTGGTGTTGTCATTTTATAATGGTTTATATATTTGTAAGAGTAGCAGTGCTACTCAGTCTCTAAACTGAGGAAATATCTTCAGTTAAATTCAGAATTTAACTAAAGGGAAAGATACCTGGACTGGCAAAGCAGAAGCTCATGGCCTTTTAAGTTATTATTATTGCTGTTACTTTTCCTTTTATGCCTATAGCCTTTAGACCTTACCTATGGAATAACTAAAATGATTGTCACTACTTTGTGAATCTTTTCTGCTTCTTCCTAGATTCCAGATATTTCTGATGCTCTGCCTGAATTATCTCATATTCCGAAGTTACCCCCTTATCTCCATTTCCCAACAAAAATTCTTGTTCTTTGTTAATTTTAGGTAGGTATGAGGCAAGCCTACTTTAAGAATAAGGCTTATCCGTGAGTACAGGAGATATTTACATATAAAAAGGGAAAGGAAAAACTCTAATATTTAGTGAGCACCTCTTGTGTGTCAGGTCTTTTTCCAACTATTTTTATCTTTGTAACATTTTATCTTATCTCATTTTATCATTTTATTATCAGGAAACTCATTTGTGGGGAAATTAAATAATATCCCAAGGTATACAGTGGGTGAATAGCAAGAGCCAGGATCTAAACAAAGATTTGTCTTTGACTTTAGAGCTTTGGCTCTTAATTACATGGTGCATAGTCACTAAATAGTGAAATTAATGTATCAGATATTTTGGAGCATCTTCCTTGATTCTGAAATAAAGCAGCTTGTTATCTATTTATAAACTAGGTTTCTGAAAAATAAAGTGCCTAGTTTCTTTTTGAATATGTAGTCTCAGGTCACTGATCATATATCCCCTGTCCCATTCTCTCTTTAATGTGTGGTTCTATACTCTTGAAGTTTGTTGGAATTAATTAATAATTATCCATTATAATGGGTTGTTTAGTGGGTATACAGAGGTTAAGTATATCTTAATAGAAGACACAGGAGTAATTATTCATGATCTTGGATTTGGCAAAGAATTTTTAGATCTGACAGCAAGAATATGAGCAATAAAATTAAAAACATAAATTGGACTACATCAAAGTAAAAACTTGTGCTCTAAAGAACACCATCAAGCAAGTGAAAAGGCAATCCACAGAATCTGATAAATATTTATATCTGATATGGGACTTATATCTTGAATATATAAAGAAGTTGTTTTAGTTGCCTTTTTCATTGCTATGAACAAAAGACCTGAAAAGAACAACTTAGAGGAGGAAAAGTTTATCTTGGCTTATGGTTTTAGAGATTCAGTTTATGGTTGATTCAATTCATAGCTCTGGAGCCAAGGAGAGGCAGAACATCAAGGTGAAAGGGCACGATGGAGGAAAGCAGCTCAGGACATGGCAACCAGGAAGGAGAGAGAGCTCTGCTTACCAAGGATAATATATAAACTCTAAAAGCACACCCCCAATAACCTATTTCCTCTAGCTGCACCCTACATACCCATAGTTACTGCCCCGTTAATCCACTCTCAGTTGTGGCTAGCAAGCTTTTATAATCCAATCATTTCACCCCTGAAAATTTTTGCATTGTCTCTCACACATGAGCTTTTGGGGGACTCTTCAAATGGTTTAGATAAACCGTAACAGAAGTCTTATAACCCAAACATAAAAGGCAGGTAATTAAATGGGCAAAAGATCTGAAGAAGTGTTTCTTCAAGGAAGTTATACAAATGGCTAGTAAAGACACAAAAAGATTCTCAATATCATTAGTCATCAGAGAAGTGCAGTCAAAACCACGAGGTATGCATACTAGGATGGCTAGAATAAAAACATTAGAGAACAGCAAGTTTTGGTGAGGATGTGAAGAAATTAGAACCCTCATAAAATGTAAAATGGTATAGCTACTTAGTAGGAGTTCCTCAGAAAACTAAGTAAATTAGAGTTATGATATGACCTAGCAATTCTACTCATAGGTATATGCACAAGAGAAGTGAAAACTTGTATCCACACAGAAACTTCTGTAAAAAAGCATTACTCATAACAGCCAAAAGATAGCAGCAACCCAAATGTACAGCAATAGATGAATGGTTAAACAAAATGTATTATGTCTATATGATGGAATATTATTCAATAATTAAAAGGAATGAAGTACTCATATTTGCTACGATATAGAACTCTGAAAACATGCTAAATCAAAGAAGCCAGTTTCAAGGACCAGATTCTGTACAAGTCCATTCATATAGAAGTCTAGAATAAGAAAATCTATAGAGATAGAAAGTACCCTGTTGCTTAGTGCTGGGGATGAGGTGGAGGTGGACACAGAGGAGTGATAGCTAATGGATATAGAGTTTCTTCTTGAAAATGTTCTGAAATTGACTGTGATGATGGTAGCACATACCTGTGACTATACCAAAAGGCTTCAAATTATACATTTTAAATGGACAAACTGGATGGTATGTGAATTATGGCTCAATAAAGTCACTTAAAAACTGAGGTCTTGAGGTATAGCTCATTGGTAGAGTATGTGTTTAGTCTGTGTAAGGACCTGGGTCAATCCCCAGCATGACCTTAAAAAAAAAAAATCCAAGTCCTAACTCCTGGTACCTATGAATGTGACTTTTTGGGAAACAGGGTATTTGAAGATAAAAATTAAGGATCTTGAGATGAGATCATCCTGGATTTAGGGTGGGCTCTAAAACCAGTCACAAGTGTCCTTCCAATAGACAGGAAAGAAGACAAAAACACCCAGAGACGAATGCCATGTGAAGATGGAAGTGGACTTTAGAGTTATGCTACTGCAAGCTGAGCTATTCCATGAGCCACCTGAAGCTGGAAGAGGCAAAGAAGATCCCTCCCCTAGAGACTTTGGAGGTAGTGAGGACCTGCTGACACCTTGATTTCAGACTTTGGTCTTCTGAGCTGTGAGAGAGTAAATTTCTGTTTCAAGCCACCATGCTTATAGTAATTTGTTGTGGCAGCCAAGGGAAACTGATATAGCAAATGTTGGGAATCTATAGAATGCCTGGGTTTGGGATTTTTCTTCACCACTTAGAATCTGTGTAAATGGGAAAGTTTTTTAAAATTACCTCTAGCTCTGTTTTCCCATTTGTGAAATAAGGATAATAATCATACCTTTTTCATGGAGATATTATGAGGATTAAATGAGTCAATATGTGCAAAGAACTTAAAATCGTGTTTGTTACATAGTCAACCAGTGTTAGCCAGAAATTAGCTTCTGTAATCCTTAGATGCATAGGACGGGATGATGTGTACCTGTAATCCTGGCAATTTGGGAGGCTGAGGCAGGAGGATTGTGAGTTCAAAGCCAGCCTTAGCAACTTAGTGAGGCCCAAGCAACTTAGAGACCCTCTCTCTAAATAAAATATTTAAAAAGGGCTGAGGATCTGACTCAGTGGTTAAGTGCTTCTGGGTTCAATCCTTGGTACCAAAATAAATAAATAAATAAATAAAATAAAATAACAAAAACAAAAGACCTTAGATGCATTTCAACTGTACACATCTGTTATTCCTCTTCTGATGCTCTCCATTCAGATGGCATGTCAGAGTCTCTTGACTTCTTTCTTTCTTTTTTTTTTTTAGTATAGTTGTACACAGTACCTTTATTTTATTTATTTATTTTTATGTGGTGCTGAGGCTTGAACCCAGTGCCTTGCACATGCTAGGCGAGCGCTCTACCACTGAGCCACAACCCCAGCCCCTCTCCTCATTTCTTAATGAAGAAAAGTTAACTTTCTATTGCTCTGATTATAAAGTTCCTATAGATTACTGTAGCAAAACAGATGACAGGGCTGGGAATATTGCTCAGCTTTAGAGTTCTTGTCTAATATGAACAAGGTCCTGGGTTTAGTTTCCAGAACTGAAAAACAAACAAACAAAATCCCAGGTGATAACCTTCATTAAGTCATTAACTTAACAGATATTTCTTGAGTACTTTCTGTGTGCTAGGCACTGGAACTGTAGCCCAGAATGATTCATAGTCCTTGCCTTTGGGGATCAATAGTTGGTCTTAGATTATTGAAACACACAAATATGTGATTCCAAATTGTATAGGTAAAAAGAAAAAAGTAAAATGTCATATATATATATATTTTTAATGTGCATTATCTTAGGTGAGAAAGCAGATAGGGGGCGTTCTCTTAAAGACCTGACATTTAGTCAGACAGCAGAATACATAGAATTTATCCAAGATAAGAATGGGATTGAAGGAGCAATTTCTTCAAAAAGAGGAGTTTTAGTCTCCATTTGTGAGATATTTTACTTTAGGTCAACGGATATCACTTGAGTACCTGCCATTTGTCTAACAGATCACCTAGTGCAGTAGTGAATAAAACAGGTTGAGTTGAAAGTGACAAGGTGTTGGATATGTCTCAGGAGGCAAGCCAAATTAATATTACAAGGAAATTTCTATTAAAATTGTAATTGATTTGACTATAATATGCTAATAAAGCAGTTTTTAAGGAGGAAAAAAACTATTAAGAGTCATTTCTCATGGAAAACTATACAAATAATAGATTATAGATTTAATGACCAGGTTTTTCTTTTTCTTATTCCTTGTGATATGTAAGTGGGAGTAAGGAAAGAAGATGGATTCTGGATAACTGTTCCTTTGAAATTAGTGAATGAAGACTTGCCTTTACTTCTTGTGTGCCCCTCTGACCTCTGCACCCAGTACACAGTGGGAAGTATTGTGTGTGGTTCACACTGAGCCCAGAAGCCTGGAAGATGGAATTCTCTTGACCTACATTTCATCTTCCTCCCATCTCTGGTTGTCTTAAGGGTCTGTACTCGAGTATTGATTGTATCAGTAGTGGAGGGTAGGAGAATAAAATGTGTTTGAATGAAGTGAGAAAGAGAGTGAAGAAGTTTTGGGCCTGAGAGGAAGTATCCGGTTCTTTTTTTATTATTTCATAATAAAATGAAAATAAAATTTATTTATTGATAAATGATTTATGTTGGCAACTAAGAAAATATTTTGAACGGTGGCAGTATCATTTGAACGAGTGTGATTTTCTAGTAACACCCCTTTAATAAGTAATAGTAATTCAAATGATCAATAATTCAAATGAATAAGTTCAGATATATTAATATGCTAATATTATTTTGTGGCTATGTTTAATTTTTCAAATTGTTGGATAAAAGTAAAAAATGAACTTCGTTCTACACTATAAGGCAACGACAAGACTTGGAATGAGAAATGTATGTGAAAACCACGAAACTTCTTGCTGTTTTGTAAAACAGTGCCCTGAAGGGATTAAAGGTTAAAGAATTCTGGGTGAATTTTAGTTGATTCAGACATTTTAATGCTAGATATTCACCTTGCCCCACCCTTCCACCAATGTTACAATATTAAGTGAAGCTGATCAGGTGAAAGCCAGAGTAATCAAAGTATCTCCCCCATCTTCCAAATTGCAAAACCTTGCCAAGTTGATTTCTGATGTTCACTGTGCTTTCAGTGAGAGATTAGCAGGGATGAAAAAGTTGTAAAATATTTAACTCAAGGAATCTAACTCAAAGAGCAATCAGCTAGTTTTCAAGATCCTCATAAAAAGTACCATATGGGTCTGGGAGTGTAATTCAGTGGTAGAGACCTTGCCGAGTATGTGTGAGGCCTTGGGTTGCATCCCTCCCCCTGCCAAAAAAAAAAAAAAAAAAAAAAAAAATCATGGGTTAATAAGGAAATAAAAATTTTGACATGTTCAGTATTTTACATGACTAATTAGCTTATTTATGTCTCCAAATGTTAACCTAATGAGGCATTTATAATTTATCAAATTTGTTATTTGTGGACATTTCCATTAAAAATTTGGACTTTCCTGATTTAGTATCCTGTTATTATATCCTTATTTCTGTTGGAAATTTAGATTTGACCTACAATGCATCATCACAACTTTTAGCACCTTTGATAACAATGTAACTAATGATAACCATTAGGCTTGTATATATTAGAAATAAAAAAAATCAATACATAGTCAATGTAGTGTTTTAAAAACCTAAGATTGCCTGGACCCAACTCCCAGTTCTGCTATGTGCTATCTGTGTGGCTTCAAGTAGACTATTCACCTCTCTTTTGCTTAAATTTCTTTATCTTATAAAATAGAGATAATAACAATAACTCCCTCTTAGTCCTAGAGGAGCTGGCACATGAAGAGTGCTATTACTGCCACTGCTACTCTTCCTGTGGTGCTGGTTGTTGTATCTATACCATGTTTCTCAACACACTTTTATACCACTGTCTTGGCTTACAAACCACTGTCTTGGCTGAATCACTAAGTCCAAAGTATTTTGGAAGAAAATTGTAGACATATTTTTAAATGAAAGAACAATGATAAAAATTAAAATTAAACTATATGATCATTTGACAGCATCCCTTTTTATGGATCTATTCTGCACTGTCCCTTCTCTCCTACTTTTATAATAAGAAGATGCTCGTCTCTTTTTGGAACTTAAGGCTTAGCATGAAGGGCATGCAACTTGTGCTTCATTTTCATTGTCTAGGATTTTCCATGGAGATGCTGATATGTGCCAAAAGTCCCAACGTATGCATCTTTTTCGTATGAGTTTTCTGGTTGAACGAGGCTTAATTAGATCCTCTTTTGTTTTCCCTTTAAAAAGTTGGAAACCATTTTGTTGTTCCTGGATCAGAAGGCTGAACATGTTTGGTTAAGTAAATCTCTTGGGCTCTAATCTGGCATCCACTCACATCTTGTTAAATAAGAACTTTAAAAGCCTCTTGCTGAGTGGGCTCCATCATTGTTGACCAGGTGTTTCAAGATACAGGCACAAAACGTTTTTGTCAGTCAAATGTAGTACAATTTTGAAGTAACAGTGTGTTTTTCTACTTCCAAAGATTAAAAACCACTGGAATAGAGGTGTAACAAGGTCATGTTCATATTGTTTCTTTGCAAGTTTCTGTTACCCATTTATTTGGAAACGATGCTGAGCTTGACTTTCCTGACTTTTGCCTAGAAGAGAGCAAGATTTTTCTCTTCATAGAAAGCAACTAGGCAACAGTTGTCTCCTTCCAGTGGATTTGTAAAAAAGAGGTACATTTCCTTCAGATTACTCTTGGTCCTTTTCCTTTCCCCGCCTTCAGCAAAGCATATTTTGTCTTGAATCCATCCAGTCTTTTACTCTTTATATTACACAGTTGCCATTGAGGTATCCTGGCAGACAGATTAATTAAGGTAAAGTCCAGAGAAACTAGCTGTAAGAATTCTTACTGTAGATATTGAGATATACATGGAAACCAATTTCCTATAGTCAAAATTGTGATAATAAAAAAGTAGACTCATCTTAATTCATAATGGTATAAAAATGAGGCTGTTGTAATTAGCAGGAGATCTGTCTGGACAGCCTGGGCAGTCATAGCAGAGCCAAGATTCAGTCAGCCAGGCTAGGAATTGTCCACAGATGTGGAGGTATTGAAGACCTGCACAGCATGAGTCCTGTGAATGCTGTCCATTTGTATTGAGTCCCTGCAGGTGTTCCAGCCCCATTAGCCCTTTCTTACAGGGGCCACACATGTCCTTGAATTTAATGTTACTAAATTTAATGTTACTGCCCAAGTTTCCTTTTTTATTTTGTAGATAGAAACCCTTAAAGATAACCCAAATTACTGTTTTTATATTATAGATTGATTGGGAAACCGAAGCCAGAGGTTAAGTGATTTGTGCAAAATAGCACATGACTTCTTGGCTGAGCTGCAACTGAACATGGTTCTCTGGCTTCCCCAAATTAGTGTTCTTTTCTCTGATCCATGCTGTCTTTGCTTATCCACTCAATTAGCAAATGTAATTGAAGGGACTCTAATTAGTTCAGCTCCTAAAGGCTTTTGTGGTTAGTGTCAGATTGGCAAGAGGTTGTTTTTTTTCCCCTTAGATTTTGAGTTGTGGCCAAATTTCGTCAATTATTTCAGTCTTGAAGTCATCACATTGATGGCAAGATTATTTGAGTGTTTGTCTATCTGTCTGATAAACATGCCTTTGTAATGCAAATTAAAGGCTGTTATTATAATATACCAGTGTATGTCATCATGAGACACGGAGCAGTTGTGGCCACTATAGTGGTGACATTTCAGCTTTCACTATCGTGTATTTTTTCCAGGCCTGTGAGCTTTGACACTACTTTAGTATATAATTGAGGGGTTTAGCAGTGCTCTGGAAACCCAAGCATCTGCTAGGGATGCAGGGGGCTGATTTGCCACCCCATGCACTTGGCAGTTGGATGAATTGGCACTGCCAGTTCATGGGCATGAGAAGCTTGGAGGTGTGAAGTACCCTTAGATCTGTAAGCTAATTGCTACTGCCCTTTAGGGACTCTCAAGGAGTTATTTATATGAAATTGAATTTCTTTCAAAGGAAGAGAACTCAATTCCTGCGAGGAAGCCTAAAATTGACTCTTAGACCTCAGGACTTACTGATATCTCTGAAAGATCTAGAGATGGATCTACAATAGAAGGAAAGGCCACTGAAAGATATGCTATCATTTGCATTGTATTTACTATACTAAAATGGAGATGAACAAATGGGGCTCTCCAAGTAACCATGTTCTTGAGAGTCTAGGAGTAGAGAATTACAACTCCTATGACTTCCATTTCTTATCTCTTCATGTTACTACTGAGCTGTATTTTTCTTGAGTAAATTTGAATGGTTTTCCAGGAAATGGTTACCTCTTTTTTTGAATCTCAGTATTTGTTTGTGTGTAAGAAAAGTTTTCATGTTAACATTTCTTTGTAATTTCATGGAAAGTTTTTTAAGTTTTCAAAATTCTTTGTGGCCTATCCCTGCTACACATCAAAATATACATGTTGAATGTACCTCACTGTAGACTTTAAAATGTTCCATTGTTGTTAGATCGCAACATTGAGAGAGAATATCTTTGTTTTGTTTTAGAGTATGAGGTGGTCTACATTTCTTCTCTGGACTTAATACACAAATTGCTAGGATACTAATTGTCTGAAAACTTAAAGAATGGTTTTTGAAATTGCTTTGTCCAGAATTTGATTTAGAAGCTTATATTTTAAGAAAAATTGAAATGTAATTATTTCTAGCTCATAATAATATTTAGATTACATACTGTGTTTGGTTTTCCATTCTTTGACTTTCATCAAATGCATATAAAAGATAAAAAGAAAATGTTATATAAACTTCTACCACATGAAAAGCAGAGACATTCCCATTCCTAAGATGCTTTCTCGTCACTTCACATTTTCTGATAGAAAACAGGTCAGTTTCTCCATACATGATGCTTATTGAATAGTGTCAGTTTTTACATGTGTAAGTCATCCTGGAGAGAAGTCTTCAATTGATAGTCCTTCATCTTTTTTTACATGGAAAAACAAAAGACTTTAGAGAAAGTTTTGTGACAATTGGGGTGATGGGCTCCACTTCTATTAAAGGAGAATTTGAGTCAAATAGTACATTCTCAGTCTGTCCTGACCTCTTTGGTTGCCAACTGTGTGGCCATGTGTATCAAACTGTACATGTGAGAAAGAGAGAAAGCCGAGAGCAGGGGGAGAGTGTGAGTGAGAGTGTGTATGCATGCTTGCATACATACATATACAGAGCATCTTTCCTCTGTAGTATGTTTATGGTCATTTTAAAGCAGAAACGAGAATTGAGAGGGTACCCTGATAACTATTCCTGTGTCTCTTGTACATACAGTTTCCCCATGAGTTCTGATAACTCCCCACATCCTGGTAGTACTCACTGTCATTGCAGGAAGTGTTCATGTCCTGTCCTGACTTTTGTGAAATGGAGTGATTTTTTTTCTTTTTTGTTAGTTTGAAAATAGAAAGTAGAGGATGGTGATGGTTTGTATTGAGATTTTGCTAATTTTTTTAGCAAAAATTTTGATTTTGTTGCCCACCAGATTACTTAGTATCCTGTAGTAGTGCTACCAGCTCTATTGTAAAAAAATAAATATTTTTAAAATTTTGCCCTTTTCCCATTTACTCCCTTTACATTTTTAAAAACAAACAGTAGATTTGATTCCACAGAAACTGCATCTGTTCATGGATAAAAAATGGACTCCTTATTTTGGACAATAAGCTTTTTATTTTTGTCATTTGTAAACAAGATTTGATTTTTGTGTTCTGTTACTTAAGCACATATACAAAATATACTTGTGTTTTAGAAACTGCTTGCATTTTAATTTAATAAAGTGCCTTCACAATTTTTTTTTAAAGGTAGTGTCTTCCCCAGCAGATGTAGCTGAAAAGGCTGACAGGATTATTACAATGTTGCCTACCAGTATCAATGCTGTAGAAGCTTATTCTGGAACAAACGGAATTCTAAAGTATGTATTTTTCAACTATGGATATTTTCTTGTTATGCTAGTTCATGAATTTCACATTTGTTAGAACTGTTAAGAATTTACAATTATATTTGCTTAAACTTTCTATACTATTTTCTTCTTCCATAAAGTGAATAGTGGTTTTTTTCCCCCTCATTGTAAAGGGTTTATTTTTTCCACTGGAGTCAAGTATGTGACATTTGGAAATAAGTTTTTTTGCTTCTGTTTCTTTTCTTTAACTCTTGCATTAAAATTACACTTTCATTGGTAACGTTTAAGAGGCTTTTAAAGTTTGCATTTTAAACTATACAACTATTAAAAGTGTAATTTTCTTATGGCTTTTAGGAATTCAAAAAAAGGGTTCTATGAAAAATAAAACCAAACACTGGAAAGAACACTGTTATTTAATATTTTATTATATAATAAAAAGTTACTGTATGTCCTCTGGGTTAGTGTATCTGTAGTAAGCACTTCAGGAAGTTGGAATTTAAGGTTTGCAGCAATTCTTTAAATAAAACATAATTTAGGTCAGAGTTTCCTTAGCCAGTACCTATCTTCCCTGACTCTGTGCACCTTTTGGTTAATTGGCGCCTGTTGCCAAACCCTTGTGGTTATGTTAGGATGATAGTGCTTGAATTTCCAACTTAGTTTTCTGGTCTTAACTGGTTCCTATTCCTGACTTCTTTTGTTGTTGAATTTCAGCAAAGAGCTTGTACAAACTAGTGGACTCTATGGACACATCAAGAAAGGGTTGAATTCCAGGAAATTGTAATACATGAAATTTGAGGTTTTTGGAAATTGAATTACTTTGGAAAACTAATAAAGTTGGAAGCAAAAGACACTTGGATATTAGGCAGAAAACTGATAAGATAAATGTTTAGATTTCAGGGATGGTTGAAAGACACTCCTTCTGGATGAAGCCAGCAGGCAGGCCCTCAGTGTGTGTGGTCCAGAGGCATTCTTGCTGACTCATTGTCCCTCCTGTTTCAGTTAAGGCCCTGCCTTACCTCTCAGGGAAAAGTTGCAAAAACTTGTGTGGAGACAGGACCCTATCTGTATTAATATCCTTTACTTTGGAGCGTGGTGGCCAGCCACCAAACTAATTTTGTCCAGGGGGTGCTTTGAAAGAGTTTGGCTTTACATTGAACTATAATTTGCCTCTCATGGATGGTTCTTTATTTTCTTCTGGATAAGGATCAGTTTTCTATATCCAGTGCATGTGTAATTTTTTAGATGATTTCCAGTTGTTTAAAGATTTAATATCTGGGCTGGGGTTATGGATCAGTGGCAGATTGCTTGCCTAGCATGTGTGAGGCACTGGGTTTGATCCTCAGCATCACATAAAAATAAATGAATAAAATAAAGGTATCATGTCCATCTAAAACTAAAAATATTTTTAAAAAAGATTTAATATCTTAAAAATAGGAAGATTACAGAAGACTGATAAACTTAATTCTTATTTTTTAGGTTACATAAAGTAAAACCTACACAGAGGTGATCTCTAATAGTTCGTTGTGTCCTTCTATGGAATATACCAAGCTTTTGAACTAGAACAATTTGTATGTCTAAAATTGTTGTTTAAATCATGTTGTTTGCAATTTTTTCCTATAGAAAGATTTTACTTTTCTTTTTAGTAGTTCTTATCAGTGATTCCCCCGCCCATTTTCTTCTTTAATATTTATACTTGCTGAGTTCTCTTTTCCAGTCATGATTCCTGGCTGAGTTAATATTACCTTGTAGTAAGAACTTCGGGAAATTTGAATTAAGGGCTAGCCATTGCCCTTAAATAAATTATAATTGAGGTCATAGTATATTAGCCAATAAAAATATGCACTGGCTTTTTAGATAATAAGGGAACAATGTAGGTATATATATTCTTATAGTAAAAGTAGAAACATTTTACTACAAGAATGTCATTTGAATATTGAGGTAAGATGTACAAAAACACTGCTTCCTCTTTGTATATTTTAATTTCCTACAGAGAACAAAAAACTTTGTGAAATTTCCAGATTTATTCTTGTGTTTTCCTACTTGTTTGATATTTTTGTCTTTAAAAATGTATTACTTGAGGCTGAGACAGGAGGATTGCAAGCTCAAAGTCAGCCTCAGCAATGGCGAGGTACTAAGTAACTCAGTAAGACCCTGTCTCTAAATAAAATACAAAATAGGGCTGGGGATGTGGCTCAGTAGTCGAGTGTCCCTGAATTCAACCCCCAGTACCCCCTTCCTTCAAAAAGTTTTACTTATAAAACAAATATATAATCCTAAAGCAAATGGCTAGATTTCGATTGTGTTTAGTTAATCTAGTAGAAATTACATAGATATGTGAAATTTGTAGTATGGCTTGTTAAAGACAAATAAATTACTTTTTTAAGACTCAGTGACTTTACAAACAAAAATTTAAATCCTATTAAATACCCTTTTAAAGTTAATAGTTGTTTTAAATTGCTTACATTTTAGCTTTACCTATATTATATGGTTACTGTGTACTTTACCTGAAACCAGAATGTGTACCATGTAGTTTATTAGATTCTTTTGGGCTTATTTGGAAGAGCTTGGGTTTACTTTGAACTATAATTGATCTGGAAATGAATATGAGATTTTTTGAACCAGTTCAAACTAATAATGTTTTTAATACTAAGCCAAAGACCCCCCCACCTTGATATCTGGCATATTTTAGCTGATTTGAACTATATAAGTAGTTGTATGCAGTGTTTATTCAAAGTTGTAAACTATGAATATTTTTATTTATTTACTTAGAAAAGTGAAGAAAGGCTCATTATTAATAGATTCCAGTACTATTGATCCTTCAGTTTCAAAAGAATTGGCCAAAGAAGTTGAGAAAATGGGAGCAGTTTTCATGGATGCCCCTGTTTCTGGTGGTAAGTGGTAGCTAAAATATATGCATACCTATTTCTATTTATCGAAAGTAGCTATTATGATTTTGTGCTACTCAATAATTTCCAGTTATTTTTAGACCTGTTTAAAGATTCTTAATCTCACATTAAAAATAAAAACAAAACAAAAGAGGCATATTTAGTACTCTTGAGATACATTGTTTTCAATTTAGACACAAGGAGATTATAGCTTGAATAGTTGCAAATTTTTGGTCTCATTACTATGGTTAGAGATAGATAAGTTCCTAGAAATTTAACTATTTTTTTTTTTTTTTTTAATACTAGGGATTGAACCCAGGGGTATTCTACTCTGAGATATATCCTCAGACTTTTGAAATTTTATTTTTGAGACAGAGTTTTGAAATAAGTTACCCAGCTAGCATCAAACTTGTGATCCTTTTGCCTCAGCCTCTTAAATTGCTGGGATTACAGGTATGCACCACTGTACAAAATTTAACTTTTAAGAACGAATTCAAGAATTAGCTTGAGTGGTTCTTTCACTGTTGAAGAAAGTAAAGAAGTGGTAAAAAGAAAAAAGTCATCTCACAAGGAAAACAGGCCCAGATGGTTTTACAGATGATTGTCTACCAAATTTTCAAGGAGCAGATCACCTAAAATTTATTCTTTTCCAGACAATAGAAAGTGGGGAAATAGGGGCTGGGGCTGTAGCTCAATGGCAGAGTGGTTGCCTTGCACATGTGAGGCTGGGTTCGAACCTTAGCACCACATAAAAATAAATGAATAAAATAAAGGCATTCTGTACAACTACAAAATTAAAAAAAAAAAAGAAAGAAAATGGGGAAATACATCTCAACTTACTCTACGAGACCTATGTAACTCTTGATATTTAAGACAGAAACAGTAGTAGAGAGAAAAATTACATGGAGGTCTGTTTTAGTCATGATGTAGAAGTTAAAAACTTTTAAAAAGTGTGTTAGTAAACTACATCCAACCATGAATGAAGGAGATCAAACACTACAACCAAGATTGATTTAGCCTGTGTATGCAGAGATGGCTTAATATCAGAAAATTTGTAAATGTAATTCACCATACAACATACTTAGACGTCATATGATCATCTCTGTAAGAGAAGGAGACCCACTAATAGAATTCTAAAATCATATTATACCAAATAATAGAAGGATCTGGGTATTTTGGAATGGCAGGATTACAGATAAGACTTTGTGTAATTCCCAAATTTTTCAAAATTACTCTGTGCCCCCGCCCCCCGCCCCACATATTTTTAGCTGTTAATGGGCATTTATTTATTTATACATTCGAGGTACTGAGCATCCAATCCAGGGCCTCACACATGCCAGGCAAGTGCTCTACAACTGAGCCACCACCCTAGCCCCACATGTACGTGTATTTTTAGTGTAGAAATAGAATAAGAGTTTTATTCCAATTGTGTTAAACTTGACTGAAAGCTTTGGAGGTAATAAGTAAAATATAATAATTCAAATCAGTTTCTATTTTTTCCATAGAAAACTGAATGATGTTTGTTGAAAAGATCTTATATTTCCAATGATTTTTCCCCCAAAGTATTTTGAATATAGATGGAGGAATAAATAATTATTAGCTTTTATTGTTATATTGAGTGGACATAGGCAATTTGACTACAAAATACTAGTAAGCTTTGTGTTGGTGTGGCTTTTATAGGATGAAATTAATAAACTGAACAATTCTTTCTTTTGAGTGGATCTGTAGTTGAGTTTGAAAATTGGTATGGTGGGAACTGGGGTTGTAGCTCAGTGGTGGAGTGCTTGGCTAGTACATGTGAGGCACTGGGTTCGATCCTCAGCACCACATAAAAATAAATAAATAAAATAAAGATATTGTTTCCATCTACAACAAAAAATATGAAAATAAAAAGAAAATTGGTGTGGTACATTTGATCTTACTGTTGACTTTTAAAAATTTTAAAAAGTTTTAAAAATTGACACATATTTATGGGGTACATCTGATGTTTTGATACCTGGGTACATTGTAGTAGTAATGTTCAAATCAAGGTAAATGTATCTTCTCAAACATTTTTTTGTGTGTGGGAAAAACATTAAAAAATGCTTTCATCTAACTTTTTTGAGATATGCATTACATTATTATTGTATATAGTCATTTTACTGTACAAGGAACATGGGAACTTATTTTTCCTAAGTATAGTTTATTACCTTGTGGTCAACCTTTTGCCCTCCCTACCTCCCTCCTTACTCTCCCCAGCCTATTTTAAATCAGATTACCTTGTGTTGTGTTTCTTTCTTGTTTTTTTTTGCTATTGAGTTGTTTGACCCCTTGTCAGATGTGTAGTTTGTACATCATTTCTCCCATTCTGTAGGTTGTCTCTGCTCTGTTGATTGTTTTCTTTGCTGTGTGATCTTGTTGTTTGATCTTTTATTTCAAGAGTACAATTTGAAATTATATTGCCCAGGCTGGCCTTGAACTCAAAGATCCTCCTACCTCTGCCTCCACCTCCTTTGTAGCTGGAGGTGTGCAAGGCAGGCAAATTTGATTTTTAAGTGTTGTTTTAACTTTCAAAATGTAGTCTTATTTGTGTGAATACTTTGAAATACTCTTTTGTTCTTATCAATCTATTTAAAACCCTACTATAACTGTGAACACATGTGAATCTGCATTATATTGTTGATTAAAAGTTTGTGTAGGGATTTATTGGTTGACACAGGATCATTATGAGATTAATTCGTATATATCACCACCTTGTTTATATTGGTGATCCTATAGTTATTAATTTCATAGCTATGATGGGTTAAAAAAATTCCACTTTCTCAGTTAAAATAGATAAAACTTCCTGTATGTTAAATAGTCTGATTTTAAAAAATCATTATATCTTAACCAAGAAAAATTGAATAAGAGGGATATGGGAAAAGCATAGCTTAGATACCCATTGTGGACCCACAGTTTTATAGATGTCTAAATTCATCAACCTTGAAGTATTAGATATTTAGGATCATTTGAACAAAACCTTAAAAAAATTTCTCCTGTATGTTATCTTTTTCCTAAGCTTAATTTTATTTCTTATCTCAAAAAAAATTTAAAGGAAAATATGTATGTGTGTGTATATATATGTGTAGTATATTCGCATACACACACAAATACATTAGTATCATAATAGGACCATAGTGTACTTACTGCTTTGTGGTTAACATTTTCATTTTAAAGAGGTTTTTTTTTGTTTGTTTGTTTTTTGTTTTGTTTTGTTTTGTTTTTTTAACCCCAGATGAATTTAAAAGATTTTTGAGAAGTGAATGGTTTCCTCAATCCAACATTTTCCTTTGCTTCTGGAGAGGAAGTAAAAAGAGTCATTATTATATTATTTATTAGCCCATAGAGTAACAGATTGAAGGTTTTCCTCACATTTCATTTCAATATTTATTAGACCCATCACAAATGGCTCCTGTGTACATCATTCTTTTTTTATTTTTTGATAATCCTGGGGATTAAATCAAGGGCCTTACAAATGCTGGGTAAATGCTCTACCACTGAATTACGTCCCCAGCCCTATACATTATTCTTAATATAAATAATATAACTTAAGTGCTCTATGACTCACAGTGTGAGGAACCAATGTATACTTGCATAATTTTCACTGTATAGTATAGATATTTTTTATAAAGCACTCTAGCATGCTTTAACCTATTTGGTGCTTCTTTTTAAAGATGCCAAACTGTATGTGGCTCTATCAAAGCCCATATTTTGAAGTTTAAGTTTTTCGAGTACAGGGAGTCCTTTGTTGTTCCTTATTTTTATTAAATACTGAATATGAATGAAAATATCAGATATGTGTAAGGTATAAATCAAGTACATGTTGAGCTAATCTGTATCACCCAGTTTAAGAAATAGACTTATCTTACCTTTGAAGTTTTTTTAATATATTTTTATTTCTAATTAGCACATAATAATTGTACATATTTATGGATATTGTATAACATTTCTTAAGTACAGGTATATGACAGATAATGACCAAACAATATATAATGATCAGAACAGGGAAAATGGTATGTCTGTCACTTCAAACATATTAAATGCAATTCTTACATGTTTCCCCCAATCCTATTTTCTCCCTGATTAGAGATAACCAATATCATGAATTTTGTGACTAATTCTCATGATTTTCTTTACAGTTTAGCCTCATTTTAAAAATCTCTTTATAGTAGTTTTATTTTCCATGATTTGGAACATTCTAGAAATGGAATTATGCATATGTTCTGTGACTTGCTTTTTCATGATCTGTTCCTGAATTTCATCCATGGTGTTGTGAGAGCCACTAGCTTACTCAGTGCCTTTATGAGAATTGGAAAGAGGCACCCCCTTTGCACTGAAACAGCTCCTAGGTGAGCCAGATTCACCTTTGTATTATTTTTTTCTGAACAGATGTATCCCTGCAAGAAGGTTTATAGTCTGTCAAACTGTGGATTGAATTTATTATCTACCAAAAAAAAAAAAAAAAAAAAAAAGACTATTGGAGTAGACAAAGGGGAATGAAGGGAAGGGAGGAGGGACAGGATAGAAAAAACAGTAGAATGACTCTGATCTAACATTCTTATGTACATATATGAATATAGCACAGTGAATCTCACTATCAGGAGACATTAGTTTAAACAAACAAAAACTATAAGCAAATAGCCGAACTATCAATAGAATAGAGGGTGGTAGGCAGGAGGGGAAGGGGAAGTACCAAGGACTGAATTAGAACAAATTATATTCTATGCTTCTATAATTATGTCAAAATAAATTCTGTTGTCATGTGTAACTAAAAAGAAATGATTTTTTTGAAAAAGAATGTAGCCTTTACTGATATGGCTGGTGGGATGGGATGTCCATGTGCAGTGAATAGATATCTTGCCTTTATATGGTCGTTAAGTATAGCTCATTACTTTCAGCAGCTGTATGGCATTCTTCTATATAAATACATCATACTTTCATCTTTTCTATTGTGTTATACATTTGTATTGTTTCCCTTTTTTGTGTTATTCATATTCTTATACATCACAGAAGTGTATCTGACTTTTCAGTCTTTGGTTTCTCCAGCATAATGCTTGGAACATGGTTGGTCTTAAATAGTGTTCAAAAACTTCTGAGTTCAAGTGGAAAAACAACCACATGAAATAAATAGGCAGTGTTGATATTTTTATAAGTGGAGATATTTTACCAACATTGGAAATAGCACTCAGGGATGTTTTAAGTAATTTATCTCAAGATCATACTGTTATTTAGTGGCAGAGTTGAAGACTAGTGTAATGATGTTTCATATTCTGGAATATTATTTCCAAAGAGTTCTGATTTATTCCAGGAGGAAATAAAGATTGTAAAATGGAGGAATGCCCTTTAAATTATATATTTTTGGGCTGGGGATGTGGCTCAAGCGGTAACACGCTTGCCTGGCATGCACAGGGCGCTGGGTTCAATCCTCAGCACCGCATAAAAAAAATAAAATAAAGATGTTGTGTCCACCAAAAACTGAAAAATAAATATTAAAAAATTCTCTCTGTCTCTCTCTCTCTCTTCTATTTTTAAAAAAATTATATATTTTTTTTCTCATTAATTGGTTAAAATAACTAACAACTGATGTGATACACTGTTATAGTAACCATCTCTAATGACCTCTTGTATCTCTATTCTGTATTCCCTACATTGACTCTGGGCTTAGCCATCTGATTTGCTTTAGCTAGTGGTATTTTTGTAAATATTAGGCAAGAAGTGGCTTTGAAAGCATTTAATACATTGATGTGTGCCTTCTTTTGCTATTGAAAACCCACCAACAGAAAAGCCTGGGCTAGCTTGCTGGAGATATGTATACTAAACCACTAAGCATCTGAGTGAGGCCATCTTGACTACTGGGCTCCAGTCAAGGTGCATCAGATGTCGCAGCCACATTAGTGACCTCAAGCCTGACCAACTAGGCCAAGTCAAAATTGTTTACCTAACAGATTCTGAGAAAGAAAAGTTACCCATAAAGTTTTGGGAATAGGTGTTATGTAGCAATTGATAACTGATTGAGTTGGAAAACTAGAATTCTAGTCCAACATTCAGTAATAAGCTGGAGAAATGAGCTGAGTCCAGAAAAGAGTTGTTTGTTTCCTATGTCTATATTTCTGAGTACCATGATCTTTTACTGAATGTTACCTAAGCATCTATCCTGAAGAGCTGATATGAGATACCCATATTAGTAAGATCTGGAAGAGTAGTTGATAAAAATCAATAAAAATTTTTAAATCTTCTTATGGACTGCTGAGATTAAATAGTGTATCTATCTTTTAAGTGTCTCTTGTGCTCTTAGAATTGAGTTTTATTGTTAGAAGTGGACTTCTCAGCAATTTAGTTTTTACTGTTATTTAATATATGGAGAAATTGAAGTTCAAAAAGGGTAAGTGATTTGCTTGGGGTTTGCCATCTTTAAACAAATTTAGGACTAGAATCCTAGTTTTCCTGTTAAGTCTAGGGCTCTTGATACACTCTGCCAGACTTCCCTTCAGTCTCTTTTTATGGTGGTTTCCTCCCTTTTTCACAGCAATTCCTTTCTGAGGACTCTTTTCCAACTGTTTCATTACCTCAGTGACTAGTCCCTTCTCTATTTTGCTGGGTGATAGGCACTGGCATATAGTGAAAAAATAGGGGGAATTGCCTTATTTTCTAACCTGAAAAAGCTTAACATTTCTGTTCCAGAGTCACTTGAGAAGTAGTAGTTGAGAAACTGTTATTCTAGAATTTGAAGGAATAAGAGGTCAGATCATTCCTATTAACTGGTTCCAGGGAGTCTTTGTTCTTCAGATAGATTGAGATAGAACCAGTTTTTGGGGTCTTTAAGTGTTCCCTGGCTGGTGCTGTTTAATCAGATAAACCTCCAGAGAAATAAAAAGAAAGTCCTGTTTTGACATATCCCTCTCATGTTTGAGTTTAACTGGGACAGAATCTGTTCTGAGTTATAAAGACTTGGGAGTTGAACATAAGTATACCTGAAAGCAGAGGAATGAGAAGATTGTTTTATATAGCAACAATGAGACTGTTTTCCCAGATGTGGAACACATATATAAAAACTTAAAATATAGTATATAATATTATATAATTATGTAACATATAATAATGAAAAGAACATGATGATAATAATGTTAATTTTTCCATACCCTTCTTCTCTGTTCTTATTGTATTATCATCTCTGTTATTTTAAGGACCCCTGTCTTATGCTTATGTTTGTTCCTGTTTTTTTTCTACTAGACTTTGAAGAGGGCAAACAGTTTTATTCAATCTTTATCCCCATTAGATACTTCTAGTGGGCATTTTTAAAAGTATGGCTGATTGAATCAAGAATCTTTTGTATGTGTGTGTGTGGTGCTGGAGCTCAGATCCAGGGCCTTGCCCATGATGTGCAAGCATGCCACTGAACCACATCTTCAGCCCCTTTTCTGTTTTTGAAATTCAAGACCAATGTTAAATATTTGGGGACTTCCTGCAATTATTCCTCCCTCTCAAACTATATAATATTAGAACAACTTAAAGAGGAAGTCCCTATATTAAAAGTTTAAAATTTAGGAAAACATACTACCAATGTGTGAATAGTTGAAAAATAATGAAATATGGTAGTATTCCCAGTACTTAACAACCAGAAAGAGAACTTATTATTAACAGTTTGTTCTCCAGCAGCATTCTGGGCATTGTAGAGAAACATTGTTCATGCTGAGTTAGCTGTTAACTAAGTTTTCACTTCTGCATATCTTTCAACAATATTGACACAGTTGCATTAAAAGAGGTTGGAAATATAACCTAGAATTTATATATGCAATTATATTATTAGTATATTATAATTACATTCTTATTATTACATAATTACATACTATACTTGAGTTTTTAAAGATTTATTTTTTTAATTGTAGGTGGACACAATACCTTTATTTTATTTTTTTATGTGGTGCTGAGGATCGAACTCAGGACCTCACGCTTGCTAGGTGAATACCTCTGAGCCACAACCCCAACCCCAATATTTGAGGGTTTGTTTTTAAAAGAGTTTAAAAAAAAATTATGTATTTTTTTTAGTTGTAGTTGGACACATTACCTTTATTCATTTATTTTTATTTGGTACTGAGGATCAAACCCAGGGCCTCGCATGTGCTAGGCGAGCGCTCTACTGCTGAGCCACAACCTCAGCCCTATATTTGAGTTTTTATATGTGTTCCACATCTGGGAGCATATGATAAAATGGTTAATACTTTTTATCTCAACTTTATGGATATTTAAAGAGAGAGTAACATCAGATTTAACTTATACAGCTAACTCTGGGACAACAGAAAAATTTTACATCTGGAAATGGAAAGTATATGGAAAGTCAACTGAAAACTCACAGATGATTCCCAGTAATAACTCAAGGGAACCTGTGGTATTTGGATTTAGACTTGATAGCTCTTTAGTGAATATTTTTTTTTTTTTTTTTTTTTAGCTGTAGGTGGACATAATGCCTTTATTTTTTAATTTATTTTTATTTTTATGTGGTGCTGAGAATCGAACCCAGTGCCTTACCTGCACTAGGCAAGCACTCTACCACTGAGCCACAACCCCAGCCCTTCAGTAAATATTCTTAAAGAAGAAAGGGAATTGGTTAATTCATATCATTCTCTTACTACCTTTAGTTTCATTTTTGTTAGTGCTATTGTACTTACGTTAATGAAGAAATTAAAAGAAGGAACTTTCAGAAAGAGAAGGCAAATTATCGAAATCAAGGTCTACATTTCTTTCTTCAGTGAATTACTTTGCACTTAAAATTATTGTATTTATATAATTGTTACAAGATTACCTACTATATCTGATCTTTCTTCTTATGCTGACAGCACCTTGACCACAAGGGACATGCCTCAATCTCCCATTTCATTCAATAAACATTTCCTGAGTACCTTTTCTGTGCTAAGTGTGCTGTAGCCATAGGGTTAGCACTTTGCTCTTGGAATTTTTGTTTAATAGGAATAGAGAATGTAAATAAAAATAAATTCAGTGAGAAGTGCTGTGAAGAAAAATAAAAGGCAAGTATTAGTTGAGGTGGAGAGTAAAAAGAGAACTCTTACATAAAGTAGGTGGATGCCCTTAATTTTTTGGGGGAAAATGACATTTAAGCAGAGATGTGAATGCAAAGGTCCAGGAAATAGTGTGTTTCAGTGGAGGGAGCTGCTTTGTTCAGACTGTGAGGCATGAACAAACTGGCAGGTTTCTGGAACTTATATTGTTTCACCACTAGGATTTAGCTGGTAGTTTTACTTGAAGGTTGTTAAATTGAATAACGTATACTTGACTTTCCATATGTCTCATACTGTGCCTTTGTTTAACACTTCATGGAGTTTTAAAAGTAGAGCTAACTGGGCTTCATGTAAATTAGCCTTTGACACTGCTCTCATTATGAAATTTGTAATCCTCATTTAATACAAATGTTAAGTTGTACCATTTTGAATACATGTACTTCTTTGGGTGGAGGGAGTGGATGTGTTGCCACAGAATTGGTTCCAATTTGATCAGCTCTCCTCTCTAGCAAATGCTAGACAGAAAGCAAATTTAAAACTATTGTTGGTGACTCATGACCAAATACTGTTCAGTTTGCTCCAAAGACATCATTATAGCACTTAACTGTGCTTGAACAATTAAGCTAAACCCACTGATTGCTTAATATATCTATAGGTTTGCACAGAGAATGTAAGTTGAAGTGATTCTGAAGTGGCACTTGTACTTAGCCCCAGGCTGGCAAGCCTCATTGATTCACCAAACTGTATTGTTCCAGTTAGGAATTAATGTCAAAATTAAATAATTGAACTTGTGTGTATGTGTTTATATAGCAGCTCCCTACCAGGAAACCAAATTTTATACTCTACTTGGCTGGGTTAAGTTTTAGTAATTTGAGGTATTCTTAGAATATGGAATAGTAAGCACAAAACCTATTAAATTTCCTTTGGAGTGTTAGATTTGCTTGCTAAATCTCAGTGAAAGTTTCACATAGATTTCATTATTGTTTTTAAAATCAAGTGCACAGTCTTCACCTTTACTGCTCACTGAGCTATATACCTACTGTTTTCCCACCAGATCTGAATCTAATTCATGTTAAAAGGACCACAAAAACAAAAATTATTTCTGTTTTGGCACCTATTGCTATTATAGTTAAGGGTCTGTTGGCATTTCTATTAAAATGTTTTCTTAGAGAAGTTTATAACTTGGCAGTTTTACTTGGCTTTGGACTGAAACATTGCTATTTCTGTCCAAAAGCAAATTCTTTTATCAAATTTCATAGAACTGAATTTTCTGTGGTTTATAATGTGTTGAGGTTGGGAGGGAATATCATAATAGGTCTTTTTTTTTTTTTTTTTTTGATAGTCTCGGAAGCTCTTTGATTGCACAGTAATCTTTGTTCCCTCAGTAAGAATTTATTTATTTTTGTTATGGAAGATGAATGAGTTCTATAGAGTTGCTGTTACAACATGGTACCTATAATTAACACTATATTCTGTATTTAAACATTTGGTAAGAGGGTAGATCTCATGTTCAGTGTTCTTACTCAAAACAATAGCAGCAGCAGAAGCAGCAGTAATAGGGTAGGAAGATGAGGAAATTTTGGGAGGTGATAGAATATTTACTACCTTGATTATGCTGGTAGTTTCATAGGTGTATGCATCAAATTGTAGACATTAAATATGTATGGGTTTTGGTATATCAATTAATAAACCTATTAAATAAATTTTAATTGTGAAATAAGTTGGCCAAATAATTTATTTTCATGGGCCCTCCCTTTCAAGAGGTGTATTGCGGATCTGCAGGTATAACTCAATGGTAAAACACTTGTCTAGCATGTGCAAGATCCTTAGTTCAGTCCCCAGTACGAGCTGATATTAATTGTTATGATATTTTTAAAGTTAACTTTTCAATTAGCATTTCCTATATATTATAAAATTTAAAAGTACATTGTAGCATTCATTTTTATAGGAGAGACTTGACAATTAAGTAAAAAGACTCTGGTCTTATTTAAATTTGGTATTATTTTAAGTTTTATTAACTCAAATAGTTAAATATACTTTAACTTTGATGGAAAAACCCATTTCCATAGAAATGATTTAAAACTCATTGGTATCAATACAGAAAATTATGTTAGTCAATTATGTTACTTAGCCATTTACATTTCCCATAATTTTATTTATCACCTGATAGCCATTTGGTTTTCTTTTTGTCTCTTGAGGGTATCTTTTGTCCAGGGTTTTCTAATTTGCACAGGTAGTTCAGAAATGTGGTAAATAAATTTCAAGGCTTTCTTTGAAATTAGCCCTGAAGAAGATGTGCCCATAAAGTCTCTTTTATATTCTTTGGCGTACTAAGACTCCCTTATACAGTTGTCACAGTCAAGAGTCTCTGAATAAATGTAAATAAGTTCTTAAACAGTGAAGGAAGACTGTTGACTGATTGACTTATTGCCTGAGATGGGAAAAGTTGAGGAAGCTTTAAAAGTTTTGTTTCCTAAGAAAATTGTAGAATGGATTAGAGAAGGTGCATGTTTATTACTTTATTCAGAATTTTCTTTATTGTTATCATTATTTATTGTTAGTAATAGTTATTATTTCTAACAACCTAGTTTATTTCTAAAAATTTATTCTCTCAATTTGTAATTCTTTCATGTCCAATTCTGAAGGCCTAATTTTTTAACTCCATTGTAATTTCCAGTCAAGTAACCATTTTAAGGGTTGCTCTTTGCGAGGCTCTGCCTTGTGGAGAGACACTGTGTTCTCTTTACATGGTTATGCTGAAAAGTATACGGGATAAGGTAGGGGTCCTGCCTAGAGTAATCCCAGGGTATTTTTAATGTCCTTTAATTGCCAGTCAGGATGTAAGTCAGACCAGACACAATTGGGTCTGGTCATGTAGTTTAGGACTGCCTAGTCATGTTTATATAAAGGTGAAATAGACTTAGCAAATAAATCTGAAGCTATTATTTATGTATAATTTATTTTTCTTAACATCTATTGATTCCTAAGCAATGTGAAATTAGTTCTCTTATACTTTACTACATATCTTTATGTTATTTTGCTTATGATGCCTGGATAGCGTTGAGGTGGGTGGGACAAAGAGATGGAATTAAGATTTGACAAAGTTCTTGTTACTGTGATCAAAGTCAAACTGTTAGAGACTTTATAAGTTTTCTAGGTGCCTGATTTTTCTTAAAGTATGTTTATGTTTGATAATATTAGCCATGAGAAGCATATGAAGTTTTAAATCCTTCTTTCTATATTTGCCATATAATTCTATTTTGTTTTGCATTGTGATGGGTGTTTTAGTTGTGAATATTTCAGTTTACATGCAAACTTCATAACAGTTACCCTTTTTTTTTAGTGCCAAGATGGGTAGAGCAACAGACATGCCTTCTCCCTCCTGCCTTGAAGGGATCTTAACCTCACCTGAAGGTGGAGGGTTGTTGCTGTTGTTGCTTTGTATCTAGCTCAAATTATCTCCGGGGATATGGCATTTTCCCCTCTTTTTAGAAGAGTACTAAGAATTTCAAGATTAGCACATTATGTCTTTTCTTATTGAGTTATATACTATTGTAGTTATCATAATTGTTTATTCGTTGCAGCCTCTAAAAGGGCATTATTCTTAATGAGTTTTAAAAAATGAAACTTAATATAAGGCTAGGAATACAAGTAATTTAATCATTAATTAATTTTATTGCTCCTAATTCTTCTTATGTGTGAGAGTAATACTTGTTCTCAAGTGACCAACATTTTTAATGTACTTTGTCTATATAGTAAAAGAGTAGAAAAAACAGTCTTGGCAGACACTGAAATAGTTAATTGGCTTTTCCAGCCAAGATAGGTTTGTAAAACTTTCTGAAAATTAAGAAATGGAGGAAAAGAATTTTTCTTTGCACTAATGACATATTTTATTAACCCTTTACCTTAGGCTGTACAAAATTTTTTGTAGTGTTCTTTTACTAGATAAGCAACTGGAGGAAGAAAGATAGTTTATTTACTATAATTGTTAAATATCTTTCTGCAGACATTCAAATAGTGAAAAATTATTTTAATCTCAAATCCTGGGTAGTTTTTTTTTTTTCTAAATATAAGTGATAATTTTGAAAAAAAAAAAGAGCAACCACATAAGTCTGACTTTGAGACCTATAATCTTTAATAGCAAACTTTTAAAAATAGCATTTAGAAACATTTGATGATATTTTGTGGTTTTTAATTGGGCTAAACTTTTACACTCTTATTAGTACTCATATAAAATCAACAGGTTTTCATGATCAGTCATTTACATCTTAAATCTTGCACTCTGCTCTATAAGGAAATAGACTGCTCAACACCATATACTTTGAAGTTAAGTGGGAGAGTCTACATTTGATACAAAAAAGTTACCTTACGTGATGTTTAAGGACTAACAGACCAGAGAGAATGATAGATAGAGTGAATGAGCAGGAACTTGAGCATGAGCAAGCTTGGAGTGAGAGATGACTGTCCTTTTCCATTTTAGCTGCTAGTTTGTACTGCAAATTGTAAAGTTAAACTTTTTGGAATTGTTACTACCCCAAGTGGGAATATAAACTATATTGAACAAAATTTATTTAGCTTGTTAAAAGTCAACATAAAACTAATTAATTAGTTTATATTATTACATCACTTCTAGTAGAGATTCAAACTAGTACAGAGTAAGAGGAGTTGCATCAGGTGAACTGACTGCTACCCATATGGGGCTTTAAGATAATGATGAGTTTAAATTTCCTCTTAGAGCTAAGTGAGAATAAAACTGCAGGCAATAAATACTCTTGGCCAAAGCCATTAAATGAAAAAGCTGGGAATTCTCCAGCTCTTGACTTAAATTGTTTGTTTATCAGCTGGCGCCTAGTCTGGAGTCAAGAGCTGGAGATTTCTATCTGTGACAGAACTTTGAAACTCTTGCAGGACACTTTCATTTCAACTTAAGGTAACTTGAGTTTATAGCTTCGGCTTTAAAGATTACTAATGATTTACTCATTTCCTTACCATTTAACCAGAGTGGACTTTTTCCCAGGAAGGGATCTGTGTTTATTTAGGGCCTTTGTCTGCGGAGGGATTAAAAGGCAGCCCACCAGCATTGTGAACTTGATGGTAATAAAAGGTCACCAAAACACACCATAAAAACATTCTTACCATGGAATTAATTATACAGTGTAATTTTACAAAGCAACCTGATTATTCCATCCATACTCCTCTTTAAACATTTCATTATTTAAAAATTGAAGTTTTGATACAATTTTGGTTTATGAAAAAATATTTTGCTTATTTTATGGTATTTAAACACTAAGGAAATTGTCATGTGTATACATGCAGTTAATAGCTTTAAAAAGCATAAATTTTAAAACAAAAATTATTTTTCAATTATGGAATGAATAGCTTCTTTGGGATGAAGGTAGAATTGTCAAAAGGTTTGGTATTTTACCAACCATCTCAGTTAATAAAAACCAGAGCCGGGTTTAAGAGTTTATCTATGCCACCAGGTGGCATTGCATCCAAACCTGCTTGTGATAAAAGGAGAATTTTAAAAAACATTATTTTGTTTTTGAGAGGACATAATACTTCTATATTTTGCTTTTGAAGTTGGCTTAAAAATACATCTGATATCAGGGTTGATTAAATATATCCAAAGAATTGAAAAGGTTTATTTTTTCTGCAAGTATGTGTTTTTAGTTTGTTGATATTGAAATGAAAGTAAATTAAAATGAAACATTTTCAGGAATTGCCTTTTTTTTTTAAGTAAAATAAACAATTGGTTATATTGCTATCATTATTTTGTTTTACATTGGGTTACTTTTTTTGCTTTATTTGTCATAACAGTAGAGAGGGGATCCTGCTTATAAAAGTCCTCACAAATATTTTGAACCCCCCCTCCCCACCAGTGCTGCGAATTACACAGCCCGCACACCCCTACACACATTCTCCCAGGCCCTTGTAAAAAAGTGTCAGCAGGTTTCACTGTATGGGAATTTTTAAAAAGAGGGAGAGACCTTTGAAAGGTGCAAGTTGGTCCTTTTCACAAGGCTAACTATGAGATTCATTAGGCAGTTCATGTTCATGTCTTAAAAGCTGTTTTTGGGAAAGTAAGTTCTTGAGTTTCCTGTACTGGTTTTCAGGGAGTTTTTATAGTTTCAGAATCAGCTCATTTTAAAAGTGATAATATAAAAGCAAAAAAAATTATAAATTTTATAAAAGTAATATACTTTCATTAAAATCATATTTATGTTCTATTTTTATGAATCTGTAAATATAAGTTAATAAACTATAGCAGAAACAATTAAATTATTTAATATAACTATCCAGATGCCTCAGTATGTTGTCAGAATAAATACGATTGAGTGTATATTATATTAATTTTTATTCTTTTTTATTTTTAAGTGCATTCACCATACAGAGAGATGTTTAATGCTTGGCTTTGATCATTTCTCAAAAAGCTATATGAAATGTTACTCATTGTATACTCTTGCCTCTTCTCTGAGGCTTCTTAATGTGCACAGCCTGTTTAAGAAATGTATATGTTTTCAAAGTAAATGTTTGACCTCCCACCTTGATGGTCCCATTTAAAAACAAAACAAAACAAAAAACTTTTTTCCCTTCTATTTTGAACTTGATTGGAATGTGTGCTATACTAAAACTAAATATGTGCACTCTTTAGTATTATAAGAGAGATCTTTTTTATTTTAAAAATTATGATTTCACATTTGAAAGTAGTCTAGACACAGGTACTCATGACATTTGACCCTTAATATTTTACTTTTAAACTTGATACAACAGTCTGCTTCCTAGCTTTGTTGTATGCTAATATTTCTACTTATTTAACATCAAAAAGCTGTAGTGGTTTCTCTTTATAGATTATGCCTGTGTTCTGGAATTGCCTCCTGCTGTCCATGAATTGCTTCATGGCTTGTTGTATTAGAATTTCTCACTAGGGTTTTTGTGATATTATATAACCAACATTTAAAAAAAAAATCAAATTTGACACAGTAAACTGAATTAGCACAAATTATACTCACTATTCATAATTATAATTGAAGTAATCTTCATGGCCTGGCATTTATGTAGTAAGAGTAAGCAAATGCAAATCTCATGTAATGATATGCATATGTGTAATTGCATACAATGACTGTATTTTTCTAGTTATTTCTTTAATATTAAATAACTCTTTTGCCAAAATTCCAGAAATCTACTTTTTCATTAAAAAGAAGTTATTAGAAAAAAGTCCTACTTGTTAGGGTGCATGCTGTTTAGTGATGAAACATTTAGATTTGGCTGGGCTGCTCTCCTTTCAGTTGAAAATAGTATTGGTGTGAGTGAGTGCTGCCATGGGAACCTCCACATAGATATAAAAGGCAAGGCTGTCTTAAGTGGAAAAGGAGAGGCAATGTTCTAAAATACTGGTGGGCCTAAATGATCTATTTTACATATGTGTTGATGGGGAGGGGTGTAGCTAACATGAGAAAGGGAGAGAAAGTAGTGCAGAAAGTAAATGTTAAGAGTTAAAACCATCTATTTATACTTTCATAGTCTCAGATGGAGGTGTTTAAAATGTGATTCTTGTTTATTTGTGTCATTTACATATGTTGGGGAGTCGTCTTCTTATACATTATTTTATAACTACATCTGTGGAATATGTTTAACTTGATTTGACTTTTGATAAAAATGTTTAATTCAGTGAAATATCCTGGCTCAAAAGGTTTTAGGTGTTTGAGATGGCTTTAATTTTACTGGTGGCTTTTTCATTTAATTCTTTTTCAAATATCTGAAATGTTTTAAAAATTAAACTGACTAGGAAACAGCTAATGTGGCTTTCGGGAGAAAGTTGGAATTTAGGTATTATTATGTTTTTAATATTAGCTTTTAAAATTTAAACATTTTCAGTGCATATTTAGGCAGGAAACAATGGCTTACTGTGTCTGCATATATAATGTGTGAGTTTTTTTTTTTTTTAAGGAGCCGGGGAAGCAAAAAACCAAGCATCAAATCCTTTTATATCCTTTAGGAACACATGTGCAACTCTGATAAAGGTGATTTGAAATCAACTACCTTAACTGTATGCAAAATAAATTTTTTTTGTATATTTTGTACCCAACATGAATGAGCATGGTAAAAAGCAGCAGCAACAACAACATCATTATCATCATCATTATCATCATCATCATCATCATCGAGATTTAACATGTCAGATACGAATGTAAAAAAAGAAAAGACACTAACCTGACAAATGGTTTAAATTTATCTTTTTAGTCAAGGTGGAGAAAAAGTAAAGCTGTTGAGAAGTTTTTAAATGAAAAAGAATAGTTTAAAAGGGGTGAAGGGGTGAAAAAAGAAGGCATGAAAGACAAATACTGCTTCCTGGGCCTGCTTGCATATGATGTAAGGAGCCACCCCTGGGAAGTGTATTGTTTTCAACCCCAGGTAAACAATTCTGGGTATCTCTTTGGGGGTGGCTGAGTGTTGGTTTCATAGGGATCCTTGAGAAGTGAGGGGCATGCAGAAAGTTCAGTTATCAGTGGATTTTTCAGAGTGAAAAACATAAAAACAAGAATAAAGAATGAGAAAGTGTGTTTGTGTAGAAAATTGACCAAGTGAAACCTATGAGTGGTTTGAAATAATTCCTAAATTTTAGAAATGCCTAGTTGTCAGTAATCTTTTTTTTTTTTTAAATAAGAGACTGTGGCTTTCTAGTATAAAACATTCAGCAATGAAGATACCCACTTTTAAGCGGACTTTTGGCATACTATTCTGCTTCTAAAAAAGAAATGACTGCAAAATTAAATTTCTTGAAAATATAGGTAACAAGAGGGATAAAAAATTATGTTTATTTAAAAAAATTGCTGAGAGAATGAAAATAAGAGCAATATTGTGTTGTTTTCTGTTTTAGTTTTTGCTTGCTGCTTTCTTTCCTCCATTCTTCCTTGGAACAAAGTCTGACAATCTTAACAGAGTGAAAAACATTAAAATGCATACAATCTTATCAATAAGAATGTTAAACATATTTTCAATTTTAATCATCTGAAGACAGTTACATAATAGAGAATTTCCTAGAAGAAGTCAATTTTAATATTGATCAAAGTACCTTTTGTGAGTCAGGCTGTCATGCTGAGTGTTTATGTGAGTTATGTTTTTTAAAACACCAATTCTTAAAACATTCCTATGAAATACAGATTCTTCTCATATTTTAGTGAGGAAGTTGAGCTCTCTTTGGAAGGGATGAAGGACCACATGCAATTATTGTAAGAATTAGCTTGACTTAGCTCAAAGAAAACATTTTAGGTAGAGGATTTCCAAATACTATGGTAGGACTATTATCTTCAAGTTAAGAGTTTCTTTTGGTTGCTAGAATAACGAAAATGCACAACACCATTCAGTGACATCCTCCCTGCTCACACATGCCACCCCCAACTATGGGAAGAATTATTAGCAAAATTTTAAAAATCAAATTAAATGAATTAGCACAGTTTTCTTTTTGTTTTTATGTGCTTGAATCTATTAAAGGAGAGGGACAAAAGGGGTAAGAAAATGTAGAACCAGAAGTGAAAACCAGAGATTTAAAAAAAAACTTCTGAAATAACTTTCTTTGTAGGTTGTTTAGGAGTTGGAGTATTAAAAAAGAATCTGTCTTATTAAGTTATATAGTCATATGAGTTCACGTTTGTCTTTTTCAGTTGAATGTATAAGATTATAGGTTTTTATAAGTTTTCAAATACCAAAAATTAGCCTTTACAAAATATCAGTGAGAATTTCAGTATACATGATTGATCAGTGACATACTTTTTTAAATGTTTACAGAATTTAGCATTAAGACTTGTGAATAACAGCGTGCCAAGCTTATCAGTCAGTAAGAACAATAAAAACACATCATTCAGTTCTAATTTGACATTACAACTATCATTTCATATTTTACTGAAAGAACTATATAATACATTAGGGATTTTGATGATTTTCATCTTATTAGTATTTTTAAGCACTCTCAAACACAATCCTTCAGCAGCTTGTAACAGGATTTTTAAGAGTGGTGTATGTGAGTGTTGTACCTTGAAGACAATGCAGTGAAAGATACTTTCTGTACTTAGTTCAGATTATGTTTTTTTTAAAAAAAGTACAATTAATCCATACTTTCCATGGTGTAACCACATAATTTTCATTGAAAACTGTAAAAAACTGATGTTTATGACATTTTGCTTTCTCTGAATATTGTATTTTTCTGAATTTTATAGGATCAAGTATGCTAAAGTGGAAATGCTTAAGTGCATATTTTGGAAACAAACAGAACCCCACCCAACTCCTATTTTAAGTATTCTAAGAGTGAGAATTTCAAGTATTTAAATAGCCTGATAACTCTGGTTTATGACTCAGATTTCTAGCTCTAAAAATGATTGGCAGCAGTTTGGAAAGAAGAGTGAGGAGGAGGCCCTAATCAATATTTTTTTATTTTTTTAATTGTCTGTGGACCATCATTTTATTTATTTATTTTATGGTGCTGAAAATTGAACCCAGTGCCTCACACATGCTAGGCAACTACTCTACCACTGAGCTATACCCCAGCCCTAACTAGTATTCTTTTAGAAAAGATTAGCAAGAAATTTCTGTGGAAAAAAGCCTTTTAAACAGATATTTTGACCCTAATTCCAAAATTCCAAGGGAATAATTATTATTACTAGTTAGAAAATTGCCCAGAAATTAGTGATGAGAACTGGAGTTTAGCCCAGTCTTATTTTTGTGTGGTTTTGCTCATTCTTTTTTCTGTTGATCAGATTGTAAGGAACCTTTATTTAGTAGGCCATCTAATTATGGCAGAACCAGGGTCAAATTCAGCTTTGCTTGGCTTTGGTGAGTTATCTTTTCTAATCAAAGTGCTGAATGGTAATGAGATTCTTTACCAGGAAAAAAAAAACCGAACAATTCTTGATCTTTTCTGTGCTTCATTTTTAAGTCAGGGTGCTTTTTTGAAGGTAGAAATTGTGACTTTAAAGGGTGAGTCATGCTATTCCAGGAGTATGCTAATATAAACATACAGCTGTGTTTTCATGAAGGGGAGATTATGTGGGAAACTATAGTAATGAGGGTGAAGAAAAGGAAGGAAGCTTAAAGAATTCTGTTTTTGTTGTTTAAGGGCTAGAACTATGGGATTTATGTGCATTATCAATTATATGAGGATGAGAAGTTAAAAAAACAATAGGGAAAAAAACTGTACAGAATGGTAAAATTTTGATGTCTGAACTGAGCACCTTTTATTAAGTATCTTTGCAATACAGTTAAATGCCAAAATAAACTAAGGAATTGTTGACACATATTTTAATTTGTAGTATGTGTCTTGTGGCTATGAGGGTTACAACTTGGGTATGAGTTTTGGGAAAAGGTACTGTGGGAATGAGGCTCCTGTGGTTTCATGCCCTAGCCATTTACTATTTTCCATGTACTTCCTGTTGCAAACTAGAGATGAACAACCATGTAGCTGGGCGACTATGCTTGGTTCTTCTCCCCCAGCCCATCAAAACAGTTTTATTGTCTAAGAAATAAGTTATCTCTGTTTTTATTCCACATCCCATAGTAGCTTAAACTCTGAATTTCTTTTTCATTGACGACAAAATGAAGGTGATGTGCCTTCCTTTTACTTATGTCTGAGTTTTAAATGTTGTATTTTTTATGTGATAATACTCCAGAATGTATAATTATAAAGAACCAACAAACATTGACTTATAATTTTTCATGCATATCTTTTGAGAGAAAAACAAACCTTTCCTTAAAAACAAAACTTTGTTTTGAGTAATTGCTATTTAATTTTATTGCTGTTATTTTGCTTTGGCCTGCTTGATTTTAATAAATTTTTAAATAAATAAAACATTTTAAATATGAAAGAATCAAAGTAAAGTTTAGGATGTAAATTTTATCTATTGGATTCATTTTTTTTTTCCAATTCCTACTGAAAGTTCTTAAATAAATGTGCTTACTTTTGACTCTTCTTTTAATTGGACCTCCAAAAAAAGACTTTTTGGGGAGATGTTTAGCCCTAAACCACAACTTTTATTGGTATATGCCTTATTCATGAATACCTATATTTGATACGGTGATTGCTTTCTGAAGGGCTCCTTAGTTATTCTCTTTCAGTAATGATTTAAAAGGGATGGAGGGATCAATCACTTGTTCTCTCAAGAGGTTCTCCATTTAACCTTTGACAGAGACAATTGTGTTATTATGTCTAGTTTCAGTTGTACCCACTTTGCCTTGATTATATTGGGGATTATATTTTTTTCCTTTCAGTGTTTTTTATCAATGTACTCAATACATAATTATTGAAGTGAAATGGTGACAAAGTTTCTGTGGGAAAGAAGTTCGTGTTTCCTGTCTTTGTTGGTATTTGTGGATTCCTAATCTCCTAAGAGTCTTGGGATGGGGTTTGTACATCACAACCAAGGGTGGGTAGTTTTTATGGTGAGGAAGAGGGGAAAAGATAGTATTGAAGCAATTCCTGTCTAGGTCTGCAAAGTGCAGATTGCATTTCTCTTTCAGTGGTGTTAGGTTTATGGCCCTTTTTTTTTGGGAAAGTGCTATTAAGTGTTTGGAGACCTTTATCTTTGTTTTGTTGCAGCAGATGGAGTTGTACTCTGGTGGTTTTTCTAGGTATGATAAATGTCATACTAAAACTGTGCTTGTTGGAAGTTTGATCTGGAAAGTTAACTCTGTCTTTCAGTTTCATGAAGAAAATGGAATCACAGTATTCAAATTATTAAACAAATAGGCCCATCGGCGGATCAGCAATAATAAAATGTATTTCTCATTGAATCTTGTAATTCTTTTCTTCCTTTTAAACAAAGGTTTAACCAGAAATAATGACAATTTTATCAGAAATAATATAAATAGTAGAAATAGTCAAACCTCTTTCTTCAGAGCTTCCAGGGAGAAATGTCTAGATAATGAAGAATCGACCCTATTTTATAAAAGAATAATGAAAGCAAAGAAATTATGTGATTCTCTTATGTTATAGAAAGATTATTCCAGGAACAAAGTTTTCAAGTCTTCTATACAAAGCAGCCGTCCTTTGTTTTCTAGAAAAAGACATTATGTATATTTCTTACATTCTAAGAGGTATTTCCCTCTTTTCCCTTGTCTTTGTTAGTTTAATTCTATCTTGAGTAATAGTATTTTAGATAATACATACTTCTAATAGCTTTGATGCAATCTGTGTTTAATCTACACTGGTGCTGAAATATGCTAGTCACCACTTTGCTACTGGATTGAAATAAATTTAATTGATTTGAGTTCTCCCAACAAATAAACTTTTTACTAAAAACAGGAAAGTCTAATCAAATTCGAAGGCAGAATTTTCTTCTTTTTTGTGTGATTTGCACTGCAGATGTACTCTGATACAGTTAAGAACAAATTTATACCCTGCATTGAATCTGTGATATAATTTGCAAATTATTATCCTTACATGTCAGTTATTTGCATTTATAGTTCCTTACATTAATATAGGTTTAATGGTGATTCTTGATTCTGAAACTTCCTCTTCAAGCTCTTTTATGTTTTATGTTCTAGCTTTTATGTATTCCCATCTTCAATAGTTAGGAGAAACATAAGAAAGGGTCATGACAGTATTATGACAGTATATAAGTAAAAATAGTCAGAAGCTCCTATTTTTACTGTATTTAGGAAAAAAGTTGACTTACATTCAAAAGAATAGTTGGCAGCTTGGGGTACAGCTCATTGACAGTATTCGTGCTTAGCATGTGCAAAGCCCTGGATTTAATCCCCAGCACCAAAAAAGAAAAACAAAATAGTAGATAGTTTTAGTGGTGTCTGGACTCTTTGGTTGTAGTTACAACACTTGAGATGTAAAATGCAGAGGAATTTGGTATGGGGGATTCTGGTGGTACTGTTGGAAGATTATTGACAAAAAGCATCATATTTTTCTTTTTACTGAGACTGCTAGGAGGCCCAGAGCTTTTTGGGACCCAGTAATAATCATCATTTCCTCTGCTCTTCCCTTTTTCTGTATGATTTACATTTCACTTGTGTCTTTAGCTTAAAATTTTTAGTTTCTATTAAATCTGCTAGACACTGGGAGTATGTTTCCTTCTCTTAGTACTTATAGTCCATGTGTTTATGTCATCTTAGAAACTAACTCAAAATCCATTTTGGAAGTAAGGATTTAATCATAAATATGTACTCATAACCATCAGGTTTGCTTATAATTTTTCTTTAAATTTTTCTTCAGTATTTTTTTTTCTTTTCTTTCTTTTTTCTTTTCTTTTCACCCAGGATTGAACCTGGGTGCTTAACCACTGAACCCGTTTTATTTTTTATTTTGAGACAGGGTCTCACTAAGTTGCTCAGAGCTTCGCTAAGTTGCTGAGGCTGGCTTTGAACTTGCCTGCCTTCTGCTTTAGCCTCCCAAGTGAGCCACTGAGATTATAGGCATGTACTACCATGGCAGGCCTCAGTGTACTTTTATTCTTGCCTTTATTATCATTTTCTTTGCTTGTTTTTCCTTCTATTTTAAAAATGAAATGAAGACTTCCTCCCTCCTTTTTCTTTTTAAAGCTTCTGTATATTATAAATGAAGATTGTGTTAACATTGAAAAAAATACTTTATTGTTTATATGTGTATATACATATAAAAACAAAAATGAAATTCTCTTTTACAACTCCTTTCCACTTAATATCTTTTTTAAAAATATTTTTTAGTTGTAGATGGACACAATACCTTTATTTACTTATCTTTTTCATGTGGTGCTGAGGATCAAACCCAGTGCCTCACCCATGATAGGTGAGTGCTTTACCACTGAGCCAGATCCTAGCCCCTCCACTTTATATATCTTTTAGTACATAGTAGATTTGCTGTATATTTTTTTTAATTACTACAAAGTATTCTATTAAGTGGACAGACTTCTTTGGTTACGAAGAGGCTACCCTGAGTATTTTTAACCATAGATGTTTTTGTCTATATGCAAACTTATCAGTATGAAAAATTCTGAGAAATGGAATTGCTAGGTCAAAGAGTATGAATAAGAGTTGGGGATGTAGCTCAGTGGTAGAGTGCTTGCCTAGCATGTAAAAAGGCCCTGAGTACAATCCCCGGTATCACAAAAATCAGAAGAATTTTTAAAAAGAATATATTTTAAAATTTGATAGATATTACTACTTTTTCACCAAAGTTTATATTTCAACCAACAGTGTAGGAGAATAATATCTGAATGTGTTCCTCAAAATTCACATGTTAGAAATATAATCCCCAGTGCAACAGTGATTAATGCCATTATAAAAAGGTTTGACCAAGGAAGTTGGTCCCTTGATCTCTTTTTTGTCTTTCCACCTCCTATTCTGTTGAGAACACAACAATCTTTCCCTTTGAAGGATTCATTGTTCAAGTCACCATCTTGGAAGAAGAAACTAGACCCTTACCAGATGACAAACCTGCTAATGCCTTGATCTTGAACTTCCTGGACTTTAGAACTTTGAGAAATAAAATTTTGTTCTTTATAAATGGCTCAGTCTCAGGTAATTTGTTTTAGCAGTGCAAACTTCGGGGTATTTATTCACAAGTTTGCCAACACTGTCTTTATATTTCTTTTGTAATCTGGTAGGTAAAAATGGTATAGTATTGTTTTAGTTCTCTTCTTTTTTTTTTTCTTCAAATTATGTGTTCCTCTGTGTATCCTGAAGATTTTTTTTTATGTTTCTTTGAACATTTTAAGAATGTTTTAAAACTTTTTAATGTTTATTGCTTTTTAAAAATGATTGTTTTTCCTGTCCTTTGGACATACTTTCATTAGATTCATTCATCCAGCAGCTGCTTGTTTATTATTTACAGCGTGTTAAGTGTTATGGTAGGTATTGATCTTTTCTAACTGATATGCATGCTCATTCATTATTTCATTCAACAGATAATGAGTATTTACCATGTACTAAGTATTATTCTAAGTCTGGGAATACAGTAATGAGAAAACACACACACACACACACACACACACAATTTGCTGTTATGGAAGTTATATTTTAATGAATGTGAGAATGTGTGGGAAAATATAAATGTTGAAAATATTTTCTGCCAGTTTGACCTTTTTTTTAGTCTGATTTTTATGGTACTTTTTGAACTACAGAAGTTTTGAATGATTGATTAGTAGAGTCTATTAGTCTTATCCTTTATGGCTTCTGAGTTTTATGTTCTATTTGGAAAGGACTTACCCTACCCAAGTTTGTAAAATTTCAAAGGTAATTTCTTTTAGTTATTTTATGACTTCATTTTTAACAATGTAAATCTTTGATCAATATGCAGTTTATTTTGGTGGCAGAGTTGATGGTAGACATCTAGATTACTTTTTCTTTTTAAAATCTATTTAATGAAAAAAATATTATCTTTACCCTATGAAGTTCCAATATGCCATTAATTTAATGCTGTCAATTCCTGTAAGCATTGGGGTTATCTCTGAGCTCTCTATGGTGTTCTATTGATATCTCATGGTTGATTCTTTCATGAGTAGGACCTTTTACTTTCTGTTGGTTTTATTTTATTATTTGGAGGATAGTCTTCTCAGATTGACCCCCCACCCCAGAATTTCCCCCAAATTTCCGGACTGCTTTTCCTGGTTATTGTTCTATAGAAACATGAGTTACTTTTATCATGTTCTTCCCAAAATATTCTATTAATATTTTCATTAGGATTACACTAAAGTTATACGTTAACTTATGGGAAATTGGTGTATTTACAAAACTGTGTCTATTAGTAGGAAAGAGGATAGGCAGGACTATCAAGGTTCTTTTGAAGTGCTACCCATTTTGTTCTTTATGCTAAAAACAGTGAGATATCATTGAAAATTTCAAGCAGAAATGAAGCATGATCAGATCAGAATCTCTAAAATATGAAATAGCCATAGTGTGGAAAGAATTTGCGAATCAGGTATATAAAAGGAGACTAATAGGGAGGCTACTGAAATAGTGCAGGCAATAGGGGTGGTAGTTTGAGCTAGATTCATGGTTGGGAGAGATACAAAAAGGTGGAAGCATGACTTTTTATTTATTTTTTTTTTAAGAAAAACTAGATTTAGGTATTACAAGAAATCAGCCTATAAAATTCACCAAGAATATAACTCAGGTTGAATGGAATTTGGTGAAGTGCCACTTTTTTGGTTAAAAAAATAAATAAAAGATCCAAGTTGGTCCTAGTACTTTGTTTATTGTTTTTATCCTGTCTTCCATTTATTATCATCTTTCTTCCTTTTATTTCTTGACCCCTAAATCAGACTCTCTTCATTAGATTTCTATTCTTTATTCTTAAACATTCTTTCATTCAGTAAACGTTTACTGAATATTATTTTACTTTCTGTTATTTTAGAAATAATTGAGACCATGAGTTGGAAAATTAACTTATTTGTCATAAAAAGATTCTTTTATCAGAGATGATGAAAATGTAAAATTCCCAGTACATCTTGCCTTCTTGAGACAATCTTGTAGGAGTTACTTCTAACAATCTGCATAATCTTTGTTTAGCTCTTCTTTCCAATTAAACCTGAAGTATGAAGGCTTAAAATCCAAATACAGTTCACCACTTTTGGCATTCCCCATCTGTATCATTTTTAGTCTCAATTTGCATTGAGTATTAAATATTTAGTTCATTACCATCAATATTAAAACTTTAATTTTTCCACTTTCCATATGAATTTAATAAACCACGAGTCATGCATTGTGTTACGAATTTTTACATCAGCAGTCTGGGCTCTGTTCTATACAACATTTTTATCTGAGCAATGCAATGAAGAATAAACTAATATTTGTAAAAGCTCTTAACACAATGCCTGACACATAATTTGTTCTTAGTAGGTCTTTACTAAATTTTATTTTGGATGCTAACATGCAGATAATGACAGTGAATAATGGCATATGTAGAATAGTATATAGGAAGTAGAACAATGCTTATCCAAAAGGTTGTGTCTGCCGTCAAGCAGCAGGGTTCCTGGCTTTGCTTACCATAAGACTTTTAGCCCTTTCTCAATGGTAATGAAGAGGATTGGATCATGAAATCTGTGACTGACCAAAAAGAAGTATGTGTGTGTGTGTGTGTGGGGGGGCGCTAGGGGTTAAATATCTCACATCATGAAATAAAAATCTAAAATCTAGAAGCATTAAAAAAAAGAGAAATACTTGAGGGGGATGGATGACTTTATTTTAAAAAAAAAAAAGAGTTATATTTTAACTCATGGTCTGGCAGTCCAAAGTTGAAGGTCTGCATGTAGTAGTGGCCTTCTTGCTGGAAGAGTTTGGAGGTATGCAGAACATAATATGGTAAAGAAACAGGAATCATGCATGTATGTCTTGTCTGGTCTCTCTCTTTTCTTATAAAACTACCTGTGTTCAATCTGGAGGGCTCTACCCTGATGGCCTCATCTAGTTCTAATCACCTCCCAAATGTTCTACCTCTAAATACTATAGTTTAATTCAGTTTCTACCTTTTTAATATCTCACAATGGGGGTTAAGTTTCAACACATGAACCTTTGGGGGACACAGTCAAACCATATCCAAACGAAGCACCTCCTATTCAGTTTGTATTCTGTTGAGTTATTGGAAAAGAGATGAATAGACTCTTGAGGGCCTTAAGATGTATTAGATGGGGCAGATGCATTTTCATAAAACAACACATTATAATAAATGTATAAGAACATGCAAAATGAAGTTATTGATCTGTTTGGGACCATCATAGAAGAGGTCTGAATTGCAATTTAAAAGATTAACAGAAATTTGTCAAGTGGGGAAGAGAGAGGTTGTTTTTAGACAAAGAGGATATACCATGTGCAAAGACACAGAAACATGAAATAGCACATGATTTGCTGGATTATGGAAGTTTGCTACTTCTGGATTTGGCATCTCTGATTTTTAAGTGGCAAGAAATAAGATTGGCCAAATTGACAAAACATCCACCATGTAGGTTCTTCCAGAATTTCTGTGTTCAGAAAAGCAGTTATGTTGATTGGGTGGAAGAAAAGACTAGCATGAGTAATTAACATGGCAAATATTTAAAGCTTTTAGAAACTTACATCACCAATTTTAAAAAGTCTTTTTTTCACTTAGATTGACAAGTAAATTGTACTAAATTTCAAGAGAACAGATTTAGTTAAATGTTTTTAGACACCATCTTTGTAAATGCTTTCCATTGTGCATGTATTAATAAAGTTGCCTGTGTCATTAGCTTGAGGTAGTCAGAACTTACAATGGGTTTGGTGATTTCCTGAGTAAGCCAAGGGGTCTCAGGTCCTCACCAAATTCCTAATTTACTTCCAAGGAGAGAACTCCAATTCTGGTCCACAAAACAGGACTTCTAGAGCTTTGAGAAAAGGCAGCTTGGAGTGTCATAGGATTTGGGTTCAGGACTCAACTTTGATTGCTTACAAGTTGTATGACTTGGGCATGATCACACATTTCCAGAAGTGAGTCATAGAATCCTTACTAGAAAGAAAATTGCTCAGAGAACATGACTGTCACTTTATATGCACAGAAGTAGTTTTCTAGATTGCATGTTTACTGATCGTTTTACACCAAATAGTTGATTTCTGGTTTTCTCTTAGTTTCTATATTTATGACAGAGGGAATTATAATCAATTTTTCTGCTATAGATTAGATCTATGACCTTGAGGAAGTTGTTTATTATCTCTATACTTCATTTTCTTATCTGTAAAACGGACATTATAAGAGTTGCTCTTAGAAAAAGATGCTCTAAGAGTTGCTCTTAGAAAAAGGTGCCTGAAACTGGACATGGTGGTGCATGCCTGTAATTCCAGTGTCTCTGGAGACTGAGGCAGTAGGATTATAAGTTTGAGGCCAGCCTAAGCAACTTAGTGAGACCCTGCCTCAAAATAAAAATAAAAAGGGATGTAGCTCAGTGGCAAAGTGCTGCTGGGTTCTATTCCCCCGCCTCCCCGCCGTACCAAAAGAAAAGAAATGAAAAAACGTGCCTGATCCATAATATATGCTTAGTAGTGTTAATTAAAATCACTTTGGGGATTATTAAAGGAAAAAGAGTGAAGTTCTTATGTAGTCAGTAAGAATTTGAGCAGAGTAGTTTCAGGATGAGTCGTTAGTTACTGATTTTTCACTTTATGTACAAAGAGCTGTAGGGAAAGGTTTTACTTATCATAGAAATTAAAACAGTTTTGAAAATTAGGAGACTGCTGTTTTTGCTTTGTTAAGTGGACATATTTTACACAGAAATTCAATTCTGATTAGTGAATGGAATTAAAGTATTTAATTATAGTACAGAAGTGAATTTAGTATACTGAAAAGAGTACTTCTATTAAGAATCTGAAGACAGATCTGAGTTCCCTTGTGGAAGGGAACCCCTAATCAAAGTGTAAGCATGTTAGTGATTTTTAACTCTTACAGAAATATACTTTGCTTTTTTGTTAACCTGAATTGGTAAGTATACATATAATATACTGATAAATCCATTTCATTAGATAAAAATACACATTTTCAGTACACCTCTATTACTTAATATTGTCGTTCCCACATTTTTAAAAATGTCAATACTCTGGATAGTTATTTGTTTCTATAATGTAAATGACTCCTGAATATATTTACACTTTTACATACTTGAGTGAAATAATTTATTTTTAATTTCAATTTTAACTTGTGTAATTTTTTTTTTAAGTTTTGGTCTCTCAAAAGTTAAAAGATACTTGATTGAAAAGTGGTTGTTAAATAGTTTGCTTTAGCAATTTAAGTCCAAGTATATAGGCACTTTGCTCTTTTCCCATTTGATCAAGAGCAGAATAAAACAATAAAAATAGTGAATATAACCTCTTATGCTTTTAATGTTGATTCCTTGGGTAAAATTGGGGAATTTTTACTAATTTCTAGAAGCAAAATTGTTGAATTGTGCATTAGTAAAATTGTTTTAGCAGAATAAATGAATGGCTTCATGATATACTTTAAAGTACTGTGTTCTGATTTATCCAAATTTCTTGTCTTGTGTTTATCATGGCCTCTTTCCTTACTTGTCTTCCAGATTCCCTTAGAAAATGAAGCAAAACAAATAAAAAACCCCCAACAACTCTCCCTTGTCCACAGGCTTTAAGCCTGAAATAATGTTTACATTTGGCTTGTTCCTGGCCAGCAAACTTCTTATTCTTTCAGTTTTATAATCAACAGTGAATTGTTACTTTCAGAGTAAAGATTCTGTACATTCCTATATAGAAACTTTCCTTATCTGGACTGGGGTCCAGATACTATTATGTTTCTCTGCAATAGCTATTTTAGCTAAATTTCTCTTGCTATGTATATCACTGAACAATTAACCAGATATTTATTTAGACCCTTTCCCTCCTAAACTCTTGTACTCAGATCATGAAAACTGCTAGCTTGGAAAAGCAATTACTGATAACCCTCATCTTTTGCTTTTACCTTCTCAGTTATTAAAATGTCTGGCTTTTAGCTGATATTTCTCTGATGAGAATCTTTAAATTATAGCTTTACCTTGGTAGAATCTTTTCTCAGTTGTCTTTTGAATAGATTGGAAATAGTCAAATGCCTTTGAATACTTATTTCCTCAATAATATTTAAATCACTGGTTGGTTAAAATGAGCATTGACAGAGAAAGAAGCTTCCTAATTGTAGGGGTAGTGGGGAGGTGCAGGCAGTGTGGGGAGTGCATGACTGGGTGTGGCTGGGAAGAGGTGTAGGGAATTGAGACAAGGCAGTGAGACATCCACATGAACCTTACCTAACGAAATTTCTTGTCACCTATTGCCTTTTCATATAAAACTGGTGTTAGTAAAATACTATTACAGCATTTGTCTCCTAATAATTCATTTTTTTGGTCTAATATAACTTGTTATACCAATTTTCTTTTCAGTCGTTAAGATTTAAATTTTCTATTTCGGGTAGTAAAATCATTTCTGTCAATGTAGGGAATCTGCAGCTTTAACACCTCTTCCTGTCTGATTAGAAGGGTTTCTTTTGTAATTAATTTTCCGCTGAGCTCTTGTGGAGAACAGGAGCCCACTGCAGAGAGGTTAGAACACCGTGGACTTTAGCTGTTCAGTTTTAATGATACAAGGGAATGGCAAAGCAAGAATAAATGAGGTACTTTTTGGTGAGCATAAACTGTGAACTGACTGTCAGCGTGAGATGGGTTCTAGGAGCAGTTAGCCAGCAGTACCAGGGCACACTCCAGTGATTGAATTTGCATAACAAGGCTTGCTGAAGAGATCTGACAGGCACAGAGATTTGTCTAGCTAGAGAGCTCCAGATGGACATGACCACGCAGCAGCTGGGTGGCACGTTGCTCAGCATGGACAGCACCGCCCAGACTGGCAGCTGGACCCTGGCGACTGCAGGGCTGTGGCAGGCCAGCTGGTGGCTTCTGACAGCCAGTGGCCCTGTTAGAGAGCCTTTTCATAATGGCCTGTCAGGGTACTGGACCTGCAGGGACCTGCAAGAGAATGTCACAAGTCACCAGTGAGGGTTGTTAAGCTAAAGAAATCTGTCCCAGGCAAGTGGAGGTGGTCACTATTTCAGTCACAAGGCTAACACCTCCCAGAGTGGTTCCCCTCTTTTACAAAGAGGACAGACTATCCTCCCCCTCCCCACAGTTACTCTAGACTGTGGTTGTTCTGGGTTTTTGTAGTTTTCTTAACACATTGAAACCAGGTTGCCAACCTTCCAGGGGCCCATGAGAATCATCACTTGGGATGAAAATCAGTATTCCTTTTCGTATTTTCCCTCTGTTTTGGGGTATTTGCAATAAAGGCATATTTGTTTTTTTTAAACTAGTGATAATTTAATAATTTATCACAGATTTATTATTCATAGGAAAAAAAACAACATGTTTAAAAATAAACTGTGGAGAAAATGAGTGAACTGATGGTACGTGAAGTCAGTTTGTTCAGATTACCTCTTCCTCCCCATGTCCAGGTGGATTACATTTATGTAAGGCCTTAAAATACCCATATTCTCAGATGAGTAAGCATGGAAGAAGGCTAACTTTGAGCCTGCTGTTGATAAATTTTATATCTATGTTCTTAAATTCAGGATTTACTCTCGTAACATTTCTTCTCTTAAAAAAAAAAATCACATAACTATCTAGCTAATACAACTTTTTTTTCCTAAGGGAGGAAAACTGCTTAGATTTCTCTGTAAATTGAAAATTTTGCTGTTATAAGCCCTAAGTTCACTTTTAGTACAATCAAATTCTAGTGGGAAAAAGAAAAATGTTTCCTTTAGGACTGGGGATACAGCTCAGTTGCTAGAGTTCTTGCCACACATGCACAAGGCCCTGGGGGTTCAACCGCCAAAAAAAAAAAAAAAAAAGGTTCCTTTGCATGTCATTGACACTTGATCTATTTTTACTTTCTTTTTCTAATATTTATTTAGTCCTTATATTATCCTACTGATATTAAACAGGGTATGATATCTCCATTTTAATAAGGTGAAATGAGGGCCACAAAGAAGGAAAATGTCCATTGCTGCTTGGCTAATTGTGGGGTAACCTGGACTTGGAGGCAGTTAAGGGTGGTCTAAGAGAGTTACCATTTTTAATCCTCAAATTGGCAAAGAGAAAAATCTGTTCTCAGCAAAGATAGGGGAAATGTATAGCCTTGTAGGCATTGTAGAACATTGTATAACATTGGTTCTTTTTTAAAAAATATTTTTTTAGTTGTAGATGGACACAGTACCTTTATTTTATTCATTTTTATGTGGTGCTGAGGATTGAACCCAGTTCCTCACATATGCCAGGCAAGTGCTTTACCACTGAGCCACAATTCCAGCCTCAGAACATTGGTTCTTTTTTTTTTTTTTTTTTTTTTTTATTGATTGTTCAAAACATTACAGAACTCATGATATAATGTGCCATTTATGGGCCTGAAGGGGGGCTTTGAGGTCAACATTATTTTTCTAATCATATAGTAGTATTGGTGGTACAGAAGGAATAGTGGATAGAACTGCTATTTTTTAGCATAAATCAAGATGGCAAGATTATGTTTTTAACAGCCACACACATACAGTTTCACTTAATGTTCTTGAAGAAGTAATAAAAATTATCCATTTATTAAATCTTGGTTTTTGAGTGCTTCTCTTTTTAGTATTCTATTTGATGAAATGAAGAGTTCATAATTGGTTCCATGGTTGTTGAAGAAAAGTACTTATATATTTATGAGTTACTAGCTAAACTGTCAGTTTTGTGGAATATCATTTTTATTTGAAAGAATGACAAGACATTTTGTAGAAAAAGAACAAAGTTAGGCTTTTATTGTAAGGAAAACCACTTGAAAGTATTTGTTGCCAACAATAAATCTGGATCCTTCAAGTAAAAATTAGACCTTTGGAATACTTGTACTTAACTATATGAGCTTAATAGCTTTCTAATACATAAAGATGCTTATGATTAAATTGGTGTTCCTATTTAATAGTGTGGATTTTTATATTATATATTGGGAATTTGGAAGATCTGTGTAACTCACTGACCATTATATAATGTTATTAATTATGTTTGCATGAAAGACACAAAGTACAAAATAAGATTTTAACAACCATATAAAAATTTGTTGGTAACAATTTCAGATTCCATATTAGAGATAGTCTTTGAGAAATCATTTGTCAGGTTTGGTTCATTATCAAAAAAGAATTTCCAGTATTATCTGAAAAGGTTATTAAAATACTCCTGCTATCTTCTAAATACATTGTCTTTATGAGGCCAGCTTTTCCTTATCTACCTTAACCAAAATCATCTATATATATTTCTGCATTTAATCCATTATGAAAATCTAGCTGCCTTCTTTTAAGCCAGAACCAAAGATTGGCAGTTGTAAAATAGTGCTACTCTTTTAATTTTTTTTCCTTTGGTAATTTTATTTTAAATTCTAATTTGTTATGTGTGATAGCAGAATGCATTACAGTTCATATTACATATATAGAGCACAATTTTTCATATCTCTGGTTGTACACAAAGTATATTCACATCATTCGTGTCTTCATATATGTACTTAAGGTAATGACGTCCATCTCATTCCACCATCTTTTCTACTCTCATGTTCCCTCCCTTCCGATCCCACCCCTTTGCCCTATCTCCTTTGGTAAATTTTAAATATTATATAAAAAATGTAAAATAAGGCTGGATATGTACCTTAGTAGTGGAGGCTTGCCTTGTTTACACAAAGATCTGAGTTTAATAATACTACTGTAATTTAAAAAAAATGTTTGCTATAGAAGTATATAACATATAATGGGTTGATTATTATATTTTTAAATGAATCAATATATAAACATTTTAAAAAATTGTTGTCTTTCTCTCTTTTTCTCTCTCTCTCTCTCTTTCTTTCTTTTTCTTTCTCTCTTTCTCTTTCTCTCTTTCTTTCTTTCTCTTTCTTTCTCTCTCTCTCTATTCTCTCTCTCTGTTTCTCTCTTTCTCTCTCTCTTTCTCCCCTCCCTCCCTCCCTCCCTTCCTTCTTACCTACCTACCAGAAATTGAACCCATGCGTGCTAAACTACTGAGCCACATCCCCAGCTCTTGCTTTTAATTTTTTAATTTTGAGACAGGGTCTCACTAAGTTGCTGAGTCTGACTTTGAAATTATGATCATCCTCTGTCATTCTCCCGAGCTGCGGGGATTATAGGCATGCAACTGGCACAAATTAATTAATTTTTGATATAGTAAATACCAGTAGGCAACGCAGTGCTGGAGTTCTCAATGACACTTTAGAGTATAAAGGGGTCCTAAGACCAAAAACTTTAAGGACCACTGATTTAAAATATTGATGAGATTTGGAAATAACCTACATATTCCAATGAGGGAATTGATTAAATTACATATGAATCAAAATACTGTAGATAAATATTTGACATGAAAAGATTTTATAGTATTTTGTTAAGTTGTAAAAAGAGGTTATAAGACAATAATTTTATATTTTGCTAAAAATTATTATAAAGATACTATATAGTTATTGTAATGTTGTTCTATGATACTAGGGTATTAAGCCATTTTCTCTGGAGAAGGAAAGTAGAAAATCCTTTTTAAGAAGGATTGAAAGAATATTAGGCTGCATCATGAGATATTATTTCCTCTTGGCTTTTGATGAAGACATCTTTTTCTGTACTCATTTTGTGACACTGGCCAAGTTGTTTAGCCTGTATTTTTTTCTTCTTCTTATTTTAAAAACCAGGACAACAACTCCTCTTTCATCAATTCATTGAAAGGATTAAGTGAAATAATGCACCTGGCTTGTAATAGCTGTATATAGTGTATTTACTTCCCTCTAACATCTCTCTCAACTCTGAAATTCTGTATGACATCAATGTATCTGTGACATTTAGTGGCTAATAAAGCTTCTTTGACAATAAAAGGAGCATATGTAAATATTATCTTATTTCTGTGAAGAAAAGTTTTGTAGAATAATAACTATAATATGGAAAGTAAATGTCATTATATGCTTGCATTTTGGTAAAAATAGTTAAGGGAAACTAAATTTAATGACCTGCAGTTATATAATAAGTCCTAGGCCAGAAACTTTTATAAAATTACTTGGTGCTTTGCTGACATTATTTCATTAATCCTCATAACTACTCTGTGAATTAAAATATAATGTTATTTCCATTTTACTGAAGTAGAAATGTTCTCATAAAGAGGCTGAGGAACTTGTCCTAGTCATTTGTGGAGGTGGAACTAATTTAAAACTATATCTGGGTTACTATAAGTTTTGTGCATTTTACCTATATAAGATGCTATCTTCAACAAAAGAGAAATAAAAAAAACATTTGATGAATTCAAATTACAGCTCCCAGCTCCTCACTGTGGAAGACCAAATGGATTTTGAGGTGAGAATAGCCTAGATTAAAGTTTATGTCTTTAAGATTATCTTGGCTTTAAAAACTCATTCCCTAGTGTTCAGTTAAATTAAAATAATGCATATGAAACCCAGTGTCTTGTATAGCATAAGCATTTAACAATTGGAAGCAAATTATAATACTTCCAAATATAAGATGGAAGTTTGAGTTTCTGTTCATAAAATAGGAGAAGAAAAAAATATTTCCCATAGGTCCATAGTTCCTTACTTGAGGCCCCATGAGTTTTATTTCAGGATTATAGAAAGATAGTATATTTATTTACTATATTATGTAACATCCCTAGCAGAGTTCAAGGAAGCCCCTGTAATCAAACACATGAACTATTTCTGCAGTACTAACCAAAATAAAGGAAAACAGTAGTGACCAAAAGACCTTGACAAGAACAATGTAGAGGAAGGAAAGTTTATTTGTGGCTCTCAGTTTCAGAGTTCTCCATCCACAGATGGACTTTCTATTGCTCTGTAACCAAGGTGAGAAAGAATAGCTAGACAGAAAGGTATGGTGTAAGAACACAGCTTAGGACTTGGCCACCAAGAAGCAAAGAGACTAAACTTGGCTCACCAGGGACAAAATATATACCCCAAAGGCATATCCATGGTGACCTAACTTCTCCAGCCATACTCTACCTGCCTACAGTTATTACCCAGTTAATCCATGCAAATGGATTAATGTACTGATTAGGTTAAGGTTCACATAATCCAATTGTTTCTCCTGTAAGATTTCTTGCATTATCTCTCACATGGGGGACACCTAATATCTAAACCAAAAAAATTTTAAAAATGCTTCATATCAGTTCAGGTAAACTTGTGCTGCCAAATGAGTGAACAAAAAAAAAAACCTGTTACTTCTTACATACAGAACTGTTTTAAGGAAAATAAAGAAACAACAGTTACCTCACCAACTGAGATGGTCTAGTAATAGCATTCTGCAAAAGAGACTCTTAAGTCCTAATTAAAAACAATGCATTTTTTCATTCCTATTCTCAAATACTAAGAATTAAATCCAAAGAGAAAATGGGTATTTCTTCTCTCAAATAAATGTACTTCATTTTAAATAAAGTTGAGGGCTGAAGTACTGTATTTCTTCTAGAGGATTAACTGTTATCACAGAAAGCATAAAAAGCCAAATCCATTTGAATTGTCTTCTTTTTCCAGATTCTATTTTTACAATAGAATCTCTTTCCATGTAAGTAAAAATATCTGAAAAATAATATTCTGTGTTGTCGTCTTTTTAAGTACTAAAAGATCTACAAATACTCAATTCTCCCAAACTGTGAAAAAGACTGAGAAATATATATGAAAAAGTTATGGAGGAAACAATGGTAATTTTGCAATGTGTTATTTTGATTTACTCATTTTATAGTGTGTACATGCATCAGAAATTCACTTCATATACCATAAATATATAAAATTTTTATTTGTCAATTAAATCTTAATAAAGTTGGCAGGAAAAAAGGAAATCTCTTGTAAAAGAAAAGGAATCAAGTAATTTTAAAGGAAGGAGACTTCAAATGTTAGGAAGATAAGCAATCATAGTTAAGGGCAGTGCCTATTGGAGTCAGTTCTAAAGCAGAATAATGAAATAGCTTCTTCTTTATCCCTAACTTCCTCCTGCCCTCCCTTCCTTCCATATTGTACTTATATCTTCTATTGTGCCTGATTGTACATTCCTAGCTTCTTTGTTCTTCTTTACCTCTGTTGAATTTGACCCCATCCTTGGTCAAATACAACTGTTCATTTGTGCTACATTTGCCCTCGAGTAGCTGAATGTGGCTGGAGTAAAATGGATGACCATGTTGGCATGGCTTCACTTTTAAGTTGATGATCACTAATCTCAAGTGGGCCCTTAGTACTGTTTGACAGTTTTCCTTAATTTCCTCAGTCCATTCACTCATTCCATCATCTGAACAATTATTTCACACCTTCTGTTTTTAAACCTCTGGTACCTTTCCCCAGTGTCAACTGATGATCTTCCTTCTCTCACTTAAGAGAATGCACACAGTGGTGAAAGAACTTCCATGTGATCCTACTACTAAGTCTGCAAGCCCCCATGTGTTTCTGCATGTACTCTGCCTTCCCTCTGTCACAGAGGATGAACTCAGTGGTCTCTCTATACCCTACCTCTTACTTCTGCTGTGATCCCCCCCACTCTTACCTTCTCTCCAATTAATTCAGAATTTCTACCTCATATTCAGTTGGGATTGAAGACTGCTCTATGAGAATGTAAGCTCTACCAGAGCCAGAATTTGTTTTGTTTTATTCACTGCTGTATTCTCACTGCCTGTAACAATACCTAACACATAGTAGTCACCCCGACTTATGTGGTATGGATAAATGAATGAATCTCTCTAGAAGAAAAAGATACAAATTACAGTGTAAGCTCTGAAAAGCACAAAACACCTAATAAATCACTTTTCCCTGTGTTTTATGTTCAGCTGGGAACTAAAAATCTGTTCATCTGACAATACTGGTATGAGGAACTTTCTACCTAATTATTATAAACATTATTTAAAACATTTTTTTCTAGAATTCTTATGTAGACAGTTCTAGTTATCTGGACAAATTTTGATTACTGGTGGACCAGGATTTTTCTAATTTCAAGTGTTTAAGTTCTTTTCAAATGAGTTTCATTGAAAGAGTGGATCTATACAAATTCTAGCTTCTCTTGTTTTTACTCATCACTGCTGCTGGGTATGATAGTTCTTTTTTGAAAAATGCCTATATGGCCTTACCATAATTGATTGCACTTCTTTAATTAAGCCAGGGAAGCATTTTTTTTCTTGATACTTCTGTTTTATGAAAAACCATAGGAAAAACAGTCACATCTGTTTTAATTTGGTCCTGTACTTTTCCCAGTTTTTAATTTGTAGAAGTGTTGCTATTTAAACAGATTCTCTTGTATTTTGAAAATGTACATGTGCAATGTACATGCAGTGCAGTTTTAGTATAAGAGTAAGCAGTATGGATTTTTCATGGGCTATAACTCAGTAGCATGGCAGTATGTTATAGAACCAGTCTGCAAATCCTGCCTTTCTTACTAATATGAGTCAAATAGTGTTATAATAAAGATCCCTAGCCTTTTTTTTTTTTGTTCATGGTAATGTTTTTTATTTCTAAGACCACTCTAAAATGGAAGTTAGGTCATTTCTATACACAATGCTGCAGGAGATATCCTAAAACAAATCCCATTGCTATGGTTAGTCATTCACTTGGTAAGCTATTATCAGGGCAGACTCAGCTATTGGAGACAGAAACATGGAAATCTGGATTTTAAAATGGAGATGTAGTCAATTTAATTAATAATTATCCTGTTTTTAGAAATCGACTCAGATGTTTCAAAAAGTATCTAACTTGTAGGTCCAGATGTTTATTTACTTCTATTGATCTTTAGGTCAGAATTTTTCTCTTTCGTCCCCTTTTAGAAGACAGTGAAAATAGAATTCATGAAGCATTTCTAAATATTGAGTATATAGAGTTACATTTATGTGTGGATCAGTGCTGTGTTACCTAATTATTTGTTCTGTGTTTAGTTTCAGGTTATATATTCTTCTCTCCCTTCATTTTCCTCATGCACACATTTCTATTTTCTTTTTGACTGAACCATTCACTCCTAGGGACTTGTAGCATATATTTTTCTGGGAAGAGGGACATTTTCCTATATAATTCCAAGGCTACTATCACATCCATGTAATTTGACATTGACTCAGTGTCATCTAATATATAGCCCATTTTCCAGTTTTCTCAGTTGTCCCCCAAGTAACTGGGCTTTTCAATTTTCTTTGGTCCAATATCTAATAAAAATTCATACATTACATTTGGTTGTCATGTTTCTTCATCTTTAATCTAGAGTAGTTCCCATGACCTCCCTTAAAAAAAAATCCTTCATGATACTGATATTTTTTAGTCTAGACCAGTTGTCCAATGGAATGTTCCTTATTCTAGATTTGTTCGATTATGTTCCTTACTATTAATTTGAGATTAAATCTTTTTGGTAATCATATGGAGCCTGATTCACAAAAGAAAAAGAATTAGTTTTAGTTGAAGAAGCAGTTATCCTTAATTTCCTCAGTCCATTCACTCATTCCATCATCTGAACAATTATTTCACAACTTTTAGTTGTAGAAAATCTTTTACTTACTCTGCCTATTCTCAGATGCTTTTCTTAGAGACCCAAATTCCTAACCCAGGTACAAGGAAACTGAAATTGAATTTGCTTTGGGCAGGTACTGAAAGCCTAACTTATTATAATGACAAAAGTTTATTTCTCTTTTTAGTAAAAATCAATTATCTAATTTGTGGTTTAATGTGCCTTTCTGAAACCCATGTGTGCCTTTCTGTGACCTTATAGGAATCTTGAAATGGCAGTATCAAGTGATCTCTTCTGAAACGCCAGGATTTCAGGTTTACATCCCATCAAAATGACCCATTGTGTAAAACAGAAACAGGGTGACCTGCAGGATGCTGTATTTCAGTTGTACTATGAAAATGAAATATTTCATGCTAGCATTCTCTTCTATCTGTGCTCATGGAAGGAAAGAGGAAATCCTCAAGTCTGTGTTTTTAGAGCTTTCTGTTCTAATTTGTTTATATTTGAAACTTGTGTTTAAAAAGTAAGAGTTTACCACTGATTTTTATAAACAAAATGATATCTTACTGAAATATTAATTTATAGTGCTAATATTTTAAATGACTTATTGAACTTATAAAATCATGTATCTTCAAAACAAGTTTCTCATAGTTGTAGCAAATGGTCCTGTTTAATTAATGTCTTCAGCTCTTTAACTCTCACTTTGCAAAGTTAGCATACTAAACTCTCTAAAATACTGTTTCATTTAATGATGTGGTAAAGGACAGTAGATGTTAATAACAGTATTCTACTGTGAGGAGTAAGGTTTTCTTGTTTTGTTTTGTTTTTTGAGGTCAGCAGTGTTTAGTTTAATCAGGTTGACATTTCTTGCTGGTGGGTCATGAACTGTTGATAATAGCATTAAATGGTGATTCAGTTGTTACAGAAGGTACAACTCATTATCCAGCTAGTATATTAAATCATCAGGAAAAGCAACTGGCATTCCACATCCATGTGTTCTGCAGCAGTGGTATATGAGGGAAGTATATATTTTCTTTTGTTTACATCTTCAATTTATTTGTGGCTTAGTCACATTCTCAGAGGGTGCTACAGCATTGCCACTACTTCAGAGAACAAGGTCAATAGCTTGAATGATTTGGTAGGATGAAGGAATATATATATATATATATATATATATATATATATATAATTCTTTTTATAACATACTCAAAATCTTCTCTTCAAATTGTTAGCCTTTCTGAAATCTTGTTTTAATAATCAGTGTATCTGGGTTGCAAGTAATACAAGCAAATATTTTTATGGAATTGTAGCTTGAGTTTGATCTAAAACTACTACTGAGAGCACATGGATCCTTTTAAAAGATAATGTATTCGTTTTAAGGAAGAGATGATGTTCAAAAAGTTCACATGTCAAAAAAAGAGGTAGATATCTTAAGAAAAGTTATTGTTGTAAACACTTTAAGAAAATTTTAAGACAAGCTAGATTTCCTGTTTTTGTTTTGCAATGCTAGGGATCAAACCCAAGGCCTAAGCGCTTGAAGGCAAACACTACTACTGAGCTACACCCCCAACTGATTAAGTTCTCTTTCTTTTAAAACAGTTGCTAATCAATTGCTTTTTAAGATGAAAGCTTGAAGTTTAGTATGCAGTGAATCAGAAATTACTGTCTTTTTGAATTTTAAAATGTGTGTTTTCAGCATATGTCTTGTGAATCAGCAATGAATAGATAGTAGTATGACAATTGTATCAATGCTGGTTTAATTTTTTATTGGATAGAAAAGAATTAGTGAATCAGTAGCTAATTAGTAATAAAATACCCTTAACTCTCAGCCCAGGATCTCACAGATAGGTGCTAAGCTGTGATTTGTTAATGAATGTGTGACACTTGGACAGAAGCAGGAGAGCTTTATAGCATTTTATGTCGTTACACCAAATTTATTTTAAGGAGGGAAAAAGGAATGTTTCTTTTTATAGGGAGAAGTAATTACCTTATTTTGGGTAAAAACATTCTTTGAATCTGTGCTGACTCTTTAAGAAATAATATAGCATTAGAAAATTATGAGCCACTAGAGGTCACTATTTAGTAATCAACTTTTAATGAACTAGAACAGTCAGGAAAGCCAATAAATTACAGTGTGGATTTTTCTAATTATGAATTCATATTTAATCATTCAATGACAAGTTAACTGTGGAAATGGTTCTATGTACTTTGCATATGTGTTTATGCTAATATACTATTATATTTCAGATATCAGTCCTCCATCATTAGAGTAGTACATTGCCAAAGGCTTTCTTAACATAATCTTAATTACTAATTATGAGTTATAATTAACTTTGTTACTACCTCCACCCATTTTGTGGGCCAAAAGTTATTTTTAAAAATTAACATTTTGCTGTAATACAAGTTAAATTTAAGTGAACATAGGTGTAATGGTTGATCCGTTCCTTCTTCTTTCCTTTAAGTCTTCATGCATTATTCTTGCACCCATCCCTTTTCTCTGCTCTATCTCACCTAATTTCTTTCTTTCCTTCTTTGGATTCCTCTTCAGCTTTAATGGGATTCAGCCATTTTATTTTGTCAGTGACTGCATGTTCTCAAGCTTTCCATCCTTGATTCAGTGAGAAGTAGAATGTAACTTTTACTGCATATGTTAAAGGAATCCCAGGGTGGGCAGCTTGAGCTGAGCCAACCAGCAAAGGGAAGATGGTATGCATGTAGGCTAATGTGCTGCTGCTGTTACTGCTGAGAGCAGATGGCTCTTCTCAGCCTGTCCAGCCGGAATCCATTCAGGAAATGGCAGATTTCCCTACTCATGTGATAAAAAAGGGTTTCTTCTTTAAAGACTAGGCTGGTTGCAAAGAGGAGGTCTTCTAATAATAGGGGAAAAGCTGAACATATGCACATGTGTTTTGTTTCTTGAAAACAATCCTGTACATTCTTGCTTAGAAAGCAGGTACATCAGTACATTGCTGCTCAGACTTCCTCTACTTTTTACTGCCTCTACCACCCCTAGTAGATGCCACTCACTCCTCTGCTGTTATCTTCAATACTTCACTGTTGGGTTTGCTTCAGTCCACCCAAGGTACGCATCTGGCACATTGTCCAGAAACCTCTGGTTCCTGATGTTCCATTCCAGTCTAGTCTTCTCAGCCTACCATTCAAGGTCTTCCACCTTCTGAATCCAACTTAGTTTTTCTTTTTGTTTCCTGCTTTTTATCTTCATGTGCCTTAAAATCTAGCCAGACTGGAACCATCACTATTTCCTAAACACATATTTCATTTACTCAGATCCATAGTTCTTATTGATGCTTTCTTTTACTGGGATTTTAATCTCTGCCTCCTTTTTTTTTTTTTTTTTTATGGTCTGTCAAATTTCTAAGTATAACATAGATATTGCCTCCTGGTATCCTCTTTTTTAAATTTTTAAATTTTTTAGTTGTAGTTGGACACAATACCTTTATTTTATTTATTTATTTTTATGTGGTGCTGAGGCCATGTGCTAGGCCAGTTCTCCACCATTGAGTCAGAAGCCCAGCCCTTCCTGATATCCTCTTTAGGTAGAGGTGACCTTTCTTTGAACCACTGACATTTAGGGCACTTATCATCCATTGTAATTCCATTGTAATCATTTTGTTACCTATAGGTTTTTTTTCCTTAACTACAATCTTGAGATTCTTAGAAAATAAATTAGAAGTGCTAAAATTTTCAATAAAAAGCCTACTCGGAAGGGTGTTTGGCTTTATAATTTTATCCTGGGGAAATTTAAATAATTTTGTAATGTTAAGGTTTGTGATATTAGAGAACATTGTAGAATATACTTCACAGGAACTTTTTTTCCATAAACTTTTGGAGGACTTTTGTCCAATAAGTTGGGTTTTGTCTGAACATGAGATTAATAGTTAACTTGCCCTGTGCTACCTTCTTTATAAAAATCATTGGAATTATAAAGAATTCTCTATTAAATCTCCTAAGAGGAAGATGTAATTTACACTAATATGTTAAATTAATATTAGGCAAATGTAATTTTATCCTAATACTTTCATAGCTTTATTTTTAGGGGAATTGAGAATTTAATTAAAATAATCTTTTGCTTATAATAGCTCCAAATTTCTTATGCTTTGATTTAAAAAAAGAAGAAGAAGAAATATGGAGGATATGTGAATTTGAACTCAATTTTTTAGCTCTTTTAAAATATTATTTCCAGTGGTTAAGTACTGTATATAAATTTCATATTATTAGAGAAGGAGGTGTCCATAACCATTTTTTTCCTCTCCTAGAATAACAGTAAGAAAAAATTTTTCATGCTTAAACCTATATATGTACTTTGTTATGATAGAAAGTAAACTTGCAGAGTTTTTTGTTTGTTTATAAATCAAACAGGTAGAGAATTACCTATTTGAAGTTTGAGGTATGCTTTTCCTTGGAAACAATATTTTCTAATAAATTTAGGCCCCTATTTTTGCCTCTACTATAGTCAACCCAGAATCTCTCTAAATTATAATACTATTAGTGTCATGTTTCTGTGTAAAATAATTTCTGTAGTCCAGGGTGGAATGCAAGCCAGAAAACCAGTCCTTCCCATTCTTTGAGAAAAATTTGCCTGCTGCCTCTTTCTCCCCTCTTCTGAACTGTGGAATCTAAGTTGACCTGTGGGAATTTACTTAAAATATTTCAACTGTCTCATCTCTAGAGTTTTATTAATTCTGTATTTTCATTACAGACTTTTCTGATTTCTGGGTCTTTATTTTATCTTTTTGCCCCTTAAGTCATTAATTTAGTTTTAAAGTTAAATCTCATCTTTTCTATAAAAGCAATTCTTTCTTTTGATTCCTATTTATAGTGTTTTACAGTTTCAATTTTTCTGATCTTTCAGGTTCAAATTTCCAGTGGAAATATAATGTAAGGCACATATGTAATTTTAAATTTTGTATAACTACATTAAAAATTAATAAAGTAATAAGAAACATGTATGAATATAATTTTAATAGCATGTTATATTAAACTCAGGCATCTAAATACTATAATTTCAAGATGTAATGAATTTGAAAATTATTGGAGTATTTTGGATCCTTCATACTGTCTTTGAAATATGGTGTGCGTCACACATAAATCACATCTGAATTTGAACTAGACATATTTTCAAAGCCACATGTGGCTGGTAGCTATTGTATTGGACAGTGCACTGCCGTAGAATTGGCGACTGCTCCTCTCTCCTCGGCCAGTGACATAGAATGGCTCTTCACTGTCTGCCGAAGTTCCTTCAGTGCATGCAAGAAAATTCACAGTTTTTCCCCCTTTCTCCCATACTTCCTCCATTCCTGTTTTTGAAATAATGTATATATGAGGTACTTTGTTAGCATAAGTCATAGTCCTTACTCTTGAGGAATTCACATTGCAATCAATGAGATGGGTGTGGAAAGTGCACTGCAATACTCTGTGGATTGATAATGGTCATAACAGAGCTATAAACAAGTATAAGCTGATGATATAGTTAAGGTCATCCACATTTAACAGATCTGACTTCTAGGCCATTTGCTTTCCTGAAGAACTGGTAGATGTTTACTGTTTATTGTGGGGGTTGGGTGAGTACATTCCAAGAGGAAAAGGAAGGTTTAAAGGTTCTGAATTGGAAAAGTGCATGGCAAATTCGAAGATGAAATATGAGTCAGTGTTTCTGGAGTTTTGTTTGTTTTAAATACATTTATTTATTATTTTATTAATAATTTTCATACTTTTATATGCCAGGTTTTAAGCTTTTACATTTCACCTCAGCTGGAATTTCTTTGTCTGTCCCAAGTCATTCCCTACTAGCACATCACAATCTTAATCTCTTTCTTGGCTCACACTAATCTGATCTTCTCAGTGAAGCTTCTCCTCTTCTAGTTTCATGCCCCAAATGTGATGTTTCCATCATTTGAATTTTGAGAATTTTAACTTTTTTTTTTTTTTATTAATGGTGATGAATAGTGTGTGTGTGTGTGTGTGTGTGTGTGTGTGTGTGTGTGTGTTTTGCTGGGGATTGAACCCAGGGCCATGTGCATGCGAGGCGAGCACTCTACCAATGGAGCTATATGAATTTCCTTTTTATTGAAGTAATTTTATAATGCAGCAACGCATGTCTGGGTCACAAAACAATTTGAGCAAGAATTGGACCTTAATTATTCAATATAATCTGAAGAGCCAGGAGTGTGTTCGTTGTATACAGAAGATATCCAGTAAATACTTAATTAGTGGATAGTAAATATTTTTAAGATATTTTAAAATAAAAAGTAAAGCACAAATTGAAATGATCTAGAGATTCCAAATACCTAGTATTTTTTAGATTACTTTCACAGAAAGTCTTCATTAACTTGATTGACTGCTATTTCTAGTTAGATAAAATTTCCTGGTTTCACATATAAAAGTAGATGCTATGAAAGCAACATGCTATTGTAAATTTTTAGAGTAGTATTGGTGCTAATAGTAGAGATGAAACCTGTTTTATTATCAGAAAAGAGTGAAAAGTATCCTAGCATAAAAATAAGAAGGAAATAAATCTTTCCTTTGACACTTAAGAAACCCACCCACTCATCCTCTCCTTTTTTCTTTATATAGCTGTGTACTGCATCTGACAGTATGGAGGAGGACTGGATATATTAAAATAGCCTACTTCCATAAAATACCCATGTACAAGGTGAATTGCAGTACACATCTCTTTTTTTTTTCCCCCCCTGTAGTGCTAGGAATCAAACCCAGGTGAGACATGTACCCATGATAGGCAAGTGCTCTACCACTGAGCTACATCCCCAGTCCTAAACATACTTTAAATACATTTTAGATTCCTCAAAATATAAGATAAATCTTCAGTGATCAACTAATTGAATAGTAACCTGAAATAAGAACGATACATAAACCCAGCAGCTTTGATTGCCTAGGGGCAGATGCTGATTTTGAGAACCATGGGCTTTGAGGGTTAATGTTCATGGGTAAGTATGAAACATGGGATAATGGGAACCCAGACCTTGTGCTCACACAAAGTGAAGAAGGCAACCCTTATCTCCCTTCCTAAAAATAGGCCATAACGCCCAAGAAGAGGCCTTACCCTCAGGGAAAAAGAGTAGTCTTTGAATGTTCTGCCTACTGGTTGAGGCTAGAAAATCTGTCTATCTGGATGTAAGTTGAGAAATAAAATATATTAACCCTTGAGTCTTTGTAATAGTAGTCCTGAATCCATGGGTGTAAAGTTCATAATTAAATTACCAGATTGGGAAAATACCCAACCAATAAATTTAAGGGCTTCTAAGTTGGGTTAATAGGGCCTTTGCCCATAGAAAGAATAAAAATCCTCTCGGAGAAAATTATCCTAAATCCAGGACACTTAGAGTTTACAAATATTAAGTACATTAAATATAAGCTCACAATTTAAAAATAATTTCCAGAGACAAAGAAGACAAGTCACCAGACTAGCCAACAGGAACAGATTAACTTCTTATGAATTACAGAATTTGAAATTCCCGAAAAAGAACATGAACTCACAATATATAAAACATTTAAAGAAATAAAAGATGGAATTGAAAACAATGAATAAGGAACTGGCACATATCAGAAATGACTGATGGTATTTGGAAAAATTATTGAAATCTGAAGGTCAGTAGCTGTGTTAAATAGCATATGGAAGCTGAAGAGATAATTACTAAATAGGAAGGAAAAGTCTGTAGAAGTTATTCAAATGTAAAGATGAATCAGAGGTGGAAAGTATTAAAGAAAGATTAAAAGACGTGGATACATGGCTAGAAAGAAAAAGTTAAACGAGGCATCTAATTGAGGTTTCAGATGGAATAGGGGGAGTGGTCAACATGGTGTTTGACAATTTTCTAGAATTGACATAAGTTCACAGAAACAGGAAGTGCAAGATATGCCAAATAGGAGTTAAAAAAGAAATCTTAGTCAGGCATGGTGGTACATACCTGTAACCCCAGCAACTGGGGAAGCTGAGGCAGGAAGATCGCAAGTTCAAAGCCAGCCTCAGAAACTTAGCAAGATCCTCTCTCAAAATAAAAAAAAAAATTAAAAGAAAGGGTTGAGGATACCTGAGTTCAACCCCTGGTACCAAGAAAAAGAAATCTTACTAAGTAGCCAGAAAAATTTTAAAGTACCAAAGACAAGAGAAAAATATTTAAAACAACAAGGGGAAAAAAATATCACATATGTAAGAACAGTAGAATGGCCCTCAAGTCTGTCTGTCCCATCCCAGCATTATTGATGTGTAATTTGTATATAATAAAATTCATCCATTTTAAATGTGGAGATTGATGAATTTATTGATGCAATTTTTATTTATATATATTCATATAACTACCATCACGGTTCGGATATAAAATATTTCTGTTACCCAGAAAGTTTCCTTTTGTTTCTTTGTAGTCAGTTCCTTCCCCAGCACAGGGTAAACACTGATTTACTTTCTGTCAATATAGTTTTGCCTCTTCTAGAATGTCATATTTTACAAGTATCATGTAAATGTGCATGTAGAGTTTGTATAATATGCAGTCTTTTGTGTCAGTAGCATACTTCATAAGAACAATTGAAGCCAGAAGACAGTGGAACAATATTGTCAAAATATTGATAGACAACTCTCTACTTAGAATTCTCATCCAGCAAAACTTTTCTTCAAGAATGATGACTAGGTGCCAGTGTGTTAAGAGGGAGTAAATACATTCTTTTCCTCTCCTACTGAATCTGACTAAAAATCTTGGACTGAATGAACATGAAGTAACAAAAGCTCTGGCAGTGAGTTTTCTGGCCCTCCCCATTCTTGCCACCACCATCTTTTGTATCTTCAGCCTGCATTTAAAGGTGCATTAAGTTACAGTTATTCTGGTCCAAGATCAGGAGGCAGGTTTTCATAATACAGAGAAGAAAGAAGGGAGTTTTATGTTTCTTTTTTCTTTTCATAGCTCTGCCATAGGAGCCTCACTCCCGAAGTTGCTATTCTGTGGGGCAGTGGTAGCTGAGCAGATACCTAAAAATCCGAGAGCAGAATCCTTCTCTTGTAGCAGAAGAACTATGGTCTAAACAATGTGAAGGAATCTATATATTTTTTTTCTTTTATTTCCCTGCTGCTTGGCCCTGGAGACAGACCCAGTAGAAGAAAGTATAGGACTTTCTTAGAAAGGGAATTGGAGGTGGGATACTAGAATGTCAGAGGGTTGGGAATAGTTCTTACATAAGAAGGAACATAAAAAAAATGATATGTGTATGATCTTCTGAGGCCACACCTGAGGAATACATCATGAATGTGACCCTAAAGAGCATACCAAAGGCTTTATGAGTTTAGCTATGGAGTAGACAGTCTCCTAAATATCAGCCTAGATTCAGGCTGGTGCACATGTGGGACGATTCAAGTAGCACTGCAAAGGACTTGAAAACTGAACTGATATTTGAACTACAGCCTATGAAAGTAGGTTAGAATCTGACCCTAACCTGGTTGATTGCCTGGTAACACACACACACACACACACACACACACACACACACACACACACACGTACTATTTCTGTATGTATATACAGAAATTCTGTTCTTCATAGAATCTGAACAAGACCCATAGTTTCATAATGTATGATATTCCAAATGTCCACGATACTATAAAAAGTTACTCAACACAGAAAGAACCAAGAAAGTGTGGTAAATTCTCAAGGGAAACAACAATTAAATTGTCAACCACAAAATTACTCAAGATGCTTCATTATCAGCCAGTGACTTTAAAATAGCTATTAGAACCACTCTTCAAAAAGTTAAGAAGATAGGAGCTGAGTGAGGTGGTGCGTGCCTGTAATACCAGTGGCTCTGGAGGCTGAGACAGGAGGATCCAGGGTTCAAAGCCAGCCTCAGCAATGGTGAGGTACTAAGCATCTCAGTGAGACCCTATCTCTAGATAAAATACAAAATAGGGCTGGGGATGTGGCTCAGTGGTTGAGTGCTCCTGAGTTCAATCCCTGGTACCAAAAGAAAAAAAAAAAGTAAGAAGGCAGAAATCTCAATAAAGAAATAGGAGTTTGAAAAAAGAATAAAATGAGAATTTTATAACTGAAAAATACAGTAATCAGAAATTTGAAGAATGTTCACAAGCAGAGTAGGTATTACAAAGAGTCAGTGAATCTGAAGTGTCCAATCTGAACAATGGAAAGAAAAAGAAATCTTAAAAAAAAAAAAAAAAATTGAACAGAGCCTCACGATCCTGTGAGACAATATCAAAGAGTCTAATGTCTGTGCCATTGGGGTTCTAAAAGGAAATGAGTGTGGCTCAGGAAAACATTTGAAGAAAACAGGTTGAGAGCTTAAACTTACAGGTTCAAGAAGTTTGGTAAGCCCCAGATAGAAATCTATGCCCAAATTATCATAATTTAACTGTTTAGAACCAGAGACAAAAATAATCATGAATTGACCAGAGAAAAATAATGCATTACAGGGGAAATGATTGGAATGATCAGAAAAATCTCAGAGATCAAAAGGCAGTAAAACAAAATTTTTAAAGTGCTAAAATCAGAATTTTTATGTGGCAAAAGTACCCTTAAGAGAAATGAAGTGAAATAGAGATTTACAGCTAAAAGAATACTAAAAAAAAATTAATTGTTGACTGACCTGCTCTACAAAAAATCATAAAGGAATTTCTTCAGTCAAAAGGTGAATGACACCACAGAGAACTGTGGAACTTTAGAAATGAAAAAAGAGCAACAGAAATTGGATAAATATGATAAACTATTTTTTCCTTTTAAGTTCTTTAAAATATGTCTGATGGTTATGATAAAAAGTATAACAGCAGAATTTTTGCTATGTAAATGTAATACAGATGTTGAATATTATCAGATTGGATTTTTAAAAAGAGACCCAAGTATGTGCTATCTTAACTTTAGGTAGACTAAAAAGGAAAGGGAAAACGGCATACCATGTGGATATTAATTAAAATGAATAGCAGAGGATCTGAATAAATGAAGAGATATCATTTATCTGCTTGATAAAGTATGTAAAAGAAGTCTCGAGAGAATATATAAATTTTAAAGCAAAACCATATTGTTTCTTTTTAAAAAACTTAAACTTTTCTGGAAGAATACATCAATACAAATTGCCAGAAAGTTTTTAATAAGACAATTAGGATTCTGTTAGATATCTGAACATAATATTAAGTTATAATAATTAAAACAGCATGGTGTTTGCTCAAGAATATACAGTAGGTTAGAAGACAGAAATGAGTCCCCAAACAGACCCATGTCTATATGGGGACTTAGTATCTGAATAAGGTAGTCAGACTAGTAGGGGAATTGGTGAATTATTTATGAATTACATCAGGACAGTTGAGTTCATTGTTGCAAGGCAAATTCTTAACACTGTACACTAAAATAAATAGCAGATGGATTGAAGAACTTTAAAAATAAAAAGCTTTAAAAGACCAGAGAAAAATATAGAATATATCCCTCATCTTTGCATAAAGAAAACTTTCTGAAATGACACATGATCAAAAAAAAAAACAAAAAAGAAAAATGTTGACCAATCCAAGAATTAAACACACACATACTTATCTGTGTGACAAGATACAAAGTTAAAAAACATTGACAGAAGAAGAAAATTAAAAAAAGATAGGCTTTCAGAAAATATTTTCAAGATATAAAAAAAATAGGCATAACAAGAATGGTAAATGAACAAGTAAAGATCAAGAAATCAGGAGGAAAGAAAGAAATATATGATAAGCAATTTACTGAAGAAGTAGTATATTGGCTTTTATGAAAAGGTGCTCAGCTTTGCTGGAGGACCAAGAAAGACTATTCTGTATCAAGCATTGCTTATTTAGTCTTTCACAATCCTGTCAAGTAGGTGTTATAACATACCAATGGGCATTTTTTCAAATATTGCAGTTCATGAAAGTGGTGGAATGTTTTTTTCCATTAAAATACTTTCTATATTCTTTAACTTGTGATGGATATATAAGTTTTATTTCTAGAATCCATTTGAAGGTGTTAATTTGATACATTTCCTTTAAAAGAGAGGACAAGAAATGCAGTTTACTACCCTTGATCATGTGACCCGTTAAGCTTTCAAGACAAATTTCTCTCTCTCTCTCACACACACACACACACACACACTTACTTGAGAAGATAGTACTTTTGAAAGAATGTGTTTATAGTGTTGAATTAACTTTCAATTGATGCAGGGTTTTTTTTTTTTTTTTTTTTTTTTTGAGGCCTAATAGGTAATTTGTCAGCGTCCAATTCATTGTTTCATGAAATATGGTTTCCTTTGTCATTTTTTCTTTGATGATATTTTCCTGAGCAGTAGAATTACTGCTTGTTTTAAATACACACACACACACACACACACTCATGAGACAGCATGGATGTAGGAAGGCAAGAAAGATGGAAGCTTATTTTTGCCAGATGGGGAAAAGAAAGAGTCATCTAATTTGGTTAGAGTATTAGGCATTGAATGTCAGGGGCCATGAAATGAGTCTGTATACAAATGCGTTTTTAAATTTTGCAGATAAAGGGTTTTTTCTTTTATGCCATCAAGATTTATTCTTATTAATCCTAGGATTAGCCTTTGACCCTCTTTTTAATCTTTTAAAATACTGTAATGGCTTTAAAACTTTCTAACATTACAGTGACCAGAACTCATTAGTATTTTGTAAATGGTGTCATACAGATTTCCATGACTCTCTTCAGCTTGTTTTCTATAACAAATCAAGAAAAAAAACTTTATAAAATGATATTCATAATTTCTCTGAATTATTATTTCCTACATCATTTCTCTCCTACCTCCCTTTTTTTGGGCAATTTTTTTACCATCCATTTATTAACTGGTTACTTTGCAAAGAGATAATGGTCGAGAGAAAGCAAACAGGTAAGCAACTATCAAGCATTTCACATTCACTTTCACATGAGAGAGTGCTGTGATCAATAAGAAGAGTATGAATAAAATGCATGAGAGTGTTGCACAGATGGGCTTCATGAGTTCTTTGTGATGGATTTATTGAAAATGGCACTTGAGCAGAACCATAAAGAATAAGTAGAACCTGAAGTGGGTGCTAGAGTAGGGAGTGAATGTAGATGAATTATACCAGTACAAGGAGACAAGGTGGGTGTAGAAAGGCAAGAAAGATGGAAGTTCATTCTTAGGTGGGAAAAGAAAGAGTCATTACTTTGGTTTTGAGTGTCAAGCATTGAGTATGAGGAACCATGAAATGAGTATAGGAAGTTGAATTGGGACCAGACTTTGAAAGAACTTGCATGCCCCAAGAAGGAACCTCTATAGTAAGTTAGACATACAGAAAGATAAGATTAATGGTCCCCATGGGATTGGTAAGGATTGGATTCAAAGGAATGTGTGGCAGTATTTTAGGTGAGATGAACAGAGGGCAATGACTATGGAAATTGGAGAAAAATAAAATGTAGAGTTTGGTCAAGATGGTAGAGTAAATTCATATTTGGATATACCTGCTCTGATCTAAGCATAGGAAAATAATAGAATGTAGTGATAGAATATGAGAAAGCAGTAACAGAATGCTGCAAGACAAGATACATGTCTCCATGGATCAGAAAAAGAGTAGAAATACAGCAGATTAAGTGACACTAACACTATCAAGCAGCTGAGCTCTGGATCCAAAACTGGGCAGCAGGGGTTGAGAATTCTCTTCCTAGTTAAAATGGGAGTAAAAGGACTCCACATGAGTAATCGGGTACTGATCTTATCCTCAAAACCTGAAGCTAGAAGCTAATATCTGCTTCAACCCTTTACTTGGGCTACAAGGGGCAATAGGGGCAGGATTTGTTAGCAAGCCTTGAATCTTGGACATGGGAAGACATTATTATAATGGTAAGACCAGGCATTGAACTAGGCTCCATGACTGCATCTGCATTTATTTCTAATAGAGCAGGAGCTCCAACATACCAGTATAAGAACTGCTCCTAAACTGGAGGCTTGAGAGATCCTATGAGACAGCTATAAAATCACATTGAGGGGCTGGGTGCTATGACACACATCTTTAATCCCAGCAACTTGGGAGGGTGAGGCAGGAGAATCACAAGTTCAAGGCCAGCCTGGACAACTTTGTGAAACCCTGTCTCAAAGTAAGAAATAAAAAGAACTGGGGATGTATCTCAGTTATTAAGTACCCCTGGGTTCACTCCTTAGTACTAAATCAATTAATCAACCAATCACATCGAGGGAAAAATGAATGAAAATATCCAAGGTGGGTCAAGGAATGAGGATTAAACAAAATGATCCTACAAGTCAGAATTCCATGAAAAGGAAGAAAGGCAGTCAATAGAATAACCTTACTTTATAAATTCCTAAATCATGTATTTCAGTAAAAAGAAAAGTGATTCTAAGGAGCAAAATAGAATATAAGAAGTAACAATGGAACAATGGATACAAAATGATTTTTAAAATAAAATCATAAACTTTATCGACTCTTCTAAACACTCTCAAAAATCAGCTTTTTTTTTTTTTTTTTTTTTTTTTTTTTAGCCTAGTTTTGGATCCAGAGCTCAGCTGCCTGATAGTGTTAGTGTCACTTAATCCTTTGTATTTCTACTTTAGAGCAGAATTCTGTTGGTTATCTTGGCCATCAGTAGATTAGTTACTGTTGCCATGAACGTGGGGTACTCTTATTGTCCACCTGTATAGTTCTTTGGCCAGAGGGCAGGATTTGTTATCAGAACAGGATGGAAAAACTTACTGTTCAGAAGCAAAACATAGGTGTAAATTTATATCACCATTAATATCCTGTAGAACTAGCAATCTACGGAACTAACCTTGGGAAAGGCTTTTATAGAACTTCTAGTACACATAGGTAGTAGGGTCTAAACTGAGAATACACATGCAGAAAAAGAAGCCAATTAGTGAAGTGTTTGAAGGAGAGAATGGGAAGACAAAAGTTGTTAGAATATATTGAATTTGTTGTGCTTCTGAAGGCCAGCAATAAGGAATGGCCAATAGATAGTTGAAATTTTTGACTCTAGATTTGGAACTGACAGATTGACTATTGTCTTTGTTCTCAGTATACTGAACAAGTTGTAGCTGTTGGCTGTGCATGTAGTCAGGAGATCATTTGTAATAAGGGGTGAAGAGGGAGAAGACTATCATCCAAGATAGGTTAATACATATGGTTTATTCATTTCTTAAAAAAAAAGTAAAGCAAGAAATATACCTTTCTGCTATGATTAATTCTCATGAAACCAGATAGAGTTCTCCCCACTTACATTGTCAACATTTAGTAAATAGTTGCCTTTATCACATATATGGTTCACAGCATGCTATAAAAGTTTTATTCCAAGGTTTTAGTGCTTGAAGTTGACTAAAAATATAATTTTAAAATTACTTCCCATAGGAGTGGTTTTTTTTTTTTTTCCTCAGTAAGGAAACAACCAAGTGGAATACACAGTGTAAACAGTAATGTGTCCTTTCTCCTCATGCAAATTTGGTTAACTACTTTTCCTTCAGTTTATGTCATGCATCATTGTAAGTGGTTGCAAAGGTACACAGTGGCTGAGGTCCTAACAAGAGTGGCAGAGTGGACCACTTTCAAATACTATGTGGAAGCGGACACCTTCAACTAGGCTTTCCCCACAAAATTTACAGTTTAGATTCTCAAGGGATTTCTAAGTGGATTTCAGAGATGGTAGGTCCTGGTTAGTCTAGTGCATCTTACTAGTTCTGCATCCACTTAATTTTAATTTTTTGTTATTCACAGTTTATGGGCTGTTGCAATTAGTTTATTATCTTGCCTTTTGCTTATTCCTTTTTTTTTTTTTTTTTTTGGTATTGGGGATTCAACCCAGAAGTGCTTAGCTAGTGATCCACATCCCCAGCCCTTTTTTTTTTTTTTTTTAATTTTGAGTCAGGGTCTCACTAAGTTGCTTAGGGCCTCACTAAATTGCTGAGCTGACTTTGAACTGCTGTCCTCCTACCTCAACTTACCAGGCTGCTGGGATTACTGGCAAGGACCACTATGCCTAGCTTACTTACTCCTTAATTCCATCCTTTCTTGTCTACCAGCCACCACTTCCTTTTTTCCCTACTGGTTGCAATACCTCCTGTGAACAATCAGTTCTCTATAGAATGGAAGTCTGATGATTATTATGCTTGTTTATTCTTCTCACCAAACTGGGAGAGGGTAGATCCAGAGGGGCATGGAATATGACAGTAATTGCATTCCTCAGGACTTTTCTGTTAGTCTTATTTTACTTTGTGATTGATAAAGCTGAATGAAAGGAAGGTATATGAAATTTTTAGGACAATATCCAACTCCACATGCAGAACATGTTAAGAAAGTAAAATGAGAAGGGCATTAAGATTGCATGCTATTTAATGAAAGATTCTTTATTTGACATTTAAAAAATTATTTTTAAAATTGAAAGATATATTGGTTACATGATGGAATTTTGTTTTGGTTTTTGTGGTGTAGGCAAGTGTTCAACCACTGAACTACACTCATGTTCACAAGACTGAATTTTAAAACTCATATTCTGCAAAGTCATTAAGTCACTTCTGCTTGGGTTGCAGCTATTTGGCCTTCAGGAGCCTTGTGTTTCATTGCAGCCTGACATTGGGCACCATCTTGATCTGGGCAAATGTCAGTTGCTTATTTATGTATGTCTGTATTTTTGCAGTGCCAGAGATTGAACCTCGGGCATTGTGCAAGGGAATTACTTCTAAAAGTGAGCTTCAAAATGAAAGCATACTATTCCATTCATTGACTTACTATACCCTAAAGCTCTGCTTTGCGTTTCTTTCTGAGCTTCTGTATTGCACTGGTCCTTCTTGAGCCACCCTAGCTCCACACAGAACATTCTGTTGCTCTTTCAGCATAAGCAGGGCTATTGTGATATTTATCTGAATTCAAACAAGGCTAATTAAAAGAGCTGCTGACAGTTGTTGTGATCTGACTTTGACTGCAGCTTGATGGTCATTATGGGTAAATAATGAACCAGGTCTGCAAATGTAGCAGCTGCCAACTTGGGATAGAAGAACGGCTATTGCTTCCAATTTAAGGATCTATCGACCGCTTCTCTTCTCCCTGCAGATCTTCTGCAGAAAACAAATGTTTTCTGCTGCTGTGTATTGTGGTTTCAGCTGTTTCAGATATAGACTATAATTTCCTTCTTTAATATTTAACTTAGGACATTATTAGCTTACAGAGTTAACTTTTCTATTTTGAAAAAGTTCAGCTTTGTCCTTGTATATGTGATAACTAGCTTATCATTTGTAATTATTTATATGCATTTAATTTGTGTATTATGCAGGAAATAGCATGTCTAGAACAACAAAGTGTAGCTTGTAAAAATATTTCAAAAATCTACGTAGATAGCAGCTTTTAAAAAAAAAAAAAGAGAGAGATAGATACATGTTCCTTTTGTTTTCTAAAAGATAGACACCTCTTGCCAAACCTTGGTTTTGGGTTTTCTTCATCTCATCAATGGCTTATGAAATATTTTGATACAAATCCCTATTCATCAATTCAGAGGAACTGCAGTGACTTTCATTAAAATGCAATACTGAATATATTGTCACTCCATCACGAGCTTTCCCTTGTCCTATTAGTAAGTAGGAACAGGTGCATTAAAGGTAAGATAGACGGCAAATTGCATTCATAGATTAAATATACTTCCCTGCAGATTTCCCACACTCACAAGATACAGTTTCTGGATTTAAAAGTCACATTCTAGAATTTGGTACAAGCCAGTACTTAACACATCTCTAGCATTTATTCAGCTGCTATGAAAAGACTTATCTGCATTATGTAAAATCTGAGGATACAGTGATGCTTTCTTTGTGCATAATGCAGCGGAGTTTCAGGATCTTGCTGGGAGGAAATGATCCTAAACATGCCCCTGAAAGACAAGTCTTACTTTGAAAAATAATGATGAAAAATTGCTTATTTCTCCATGTATTTGTATCTATGTTTATTTCAGGAAAAGCTAACCAAACTTTGTTTATCTGACTCTAAGAATGGTGCTCTGAATGTTTTTGCTTTTCTGTTTCCAGCTTGGATAATGCCAGAAGTAGTGTTAACAAGGGGTTATGTTATGCTGGCTTATGTTAAACCAGATCACCCCTAACATGTGCAGAGCCATTCATCTGTGTCACCAAAACCCAAGAGAACATCTGACATGGACTCTGAAACAGAAACAGTGATCACTTACAAATCAAACATGGCACGCTCTAAACTGATTGTGCACGGCAATCTTTTCTAGAAAGGACAACTAATTGAACATGATAAAGTGTAAAGTTAATTAACACCCTTAAATTTGTTGATTACTTTCACGGGATTATATTGTTCGTTGAGTAGCAGCTTTCTGTCCCAGCTGTCGCCTTTTTCAGCGAATGTCTCTGGTAAACAATAGAGACACCATAACAAGTCGTAAATGGTCCCTGTGACAGCAGCCCCTTGTGAGGCTGCATCTGTAGAAAATGATTAGAACAATTGCATTTTAAAGACGGCTCACATTGCAGCCCAAGTCCCATTGGTCCTCTTCTTGATCTCTTTTGATGGCAGACTGGTTAAAACATTTAAGTTCTTTTGAGTAAATTAAGTGATTTACTACGTTTTGCTATATTTGAGTGGGAGTGCTTGGCAGCAAGGTTTTTATAGTAGTAAAGAAAATGTAATGCTTTAGCTTTCCATCTCTTCCCTCTCTGGATTTGAAGGCTTCTTTCCAGTAGTCATAGAATAAAAAATGATCTCCTCATTTCTGATTTAAAAGTGGTTATTCTGGGTCATCAGCACTTGCTTACATCATGGTTTATCTTTTGGTTCAGCTTTTCAACAAGGCTAAATTCCAAATTTCAGTTATTTGCTGCTGTTAGGCCAAAGTGCTATTAGACATATCACTTAGAAATGCTACTCAATGAACATTTTTAAGCCTAACATGCCATTCAGTTTGTTGTTACATTTGAATTTTTTATAACACTTGTATAATAACTATATAAAATACCTTTCCAATGTATTCTTTCATTTGAACTTAAAGTATTTGCCAAGTGTTTTTATTACCACTTTCAGATGGTGAAATCAAGACTGAGAGGGCTATGACTTGTTCAGTGGTATGACCTTGAACGATGGTTTCACCCCAGGTCTCTTAATTCAAATCACATCTTTTTCATTTTTTAACTCTAGATAGTAATGTTCCCATACATGTGCACTTATGTTCATGCTTGTTTATGCAGCAGTAAGCGAAAATGCCAGTACCACACGTGGAGAGTCACGCTATTCCAAAGTAGAACATTTAAAAAATATGACTAATTGACAAACAAAAATGGTATATATTTATCACATAACATTGTTGTTTTAGAATAAAAATACATTATGGATGGCTATATGGAGCTAATTAACATGTGCATTACCTCACAAACTTATTTTTGTGTGTAATAAGAATACCAATATCTACTCTAAACAGTTTTCAAGAATATAATTTATTTTTATTAAAAAGTTGAGCTATTTTGAAGCTGGGCCTGGTGATATATGTCTATAATCCCAGCAGCTCCAGAGGCTGAGGCAGGAGGATCAAGAAAGCCAGCCTCAACAATTTAGCAAGGCCCTAAACAACACAATGAGACCCTGTCTCTAAGTAAAATACAAAAAATGTGGGGGTTGGGGATGTGGCAATGAGACCCTGTCTCTAAATAAAATACAAAAAGGGTGGGGGTGCTGGGGATGTGGCTCAGTGATTAAACACCCCTGAGTTCAATCCCTGGGACAAAAAAAACAAAGTTGAGCTATTTTGATAAACTAGAAAACATGAAGTCATAATTAATCTTAATTAGTATTCTTGGTCATTTTATTAATCACTGATTTCTGCTTTGCCTACTTTCTAAGAAGAAATTTAACATTTATCACACACAAGCTTTATATTGGGTAGTGAGATTCTAACTATTCCTGTGTATAAGGATCTTAACGAGACACACCAGAAAAATCATGAATTAGAGGAGGTAGTAAAAATGCTTATTAGAAATATCACTTAGAACATTATAAGAATAGGAAAAGGAATAGAAAAGGGGGTCATGGCCATGAAATGCTATTCAGAGTTGATATGAATATGGTCTTTAAAGATAAGCAGTGGTTAACCAGGAAAAGAAGGAAGGAAAAGGAATTTCATATAAGGAAAGAGCCTGGGAAAGGCATGGATTATTGTACATTCAAGCCACTGCAAATACTTTTTAAAGGCAATTTTTCTTGAGGTAGTTGATTAAAAACAAAACAAAACAAAACAAAACAAACAAACAAAAACCCCAGAAGTGATTAGGGTTCATTGACAAGAAAAACAAAGATTAAAAATCAGAACCAATATAAAGGAGAAAAAGGAAGTTCATTGCTTCTTAAAGACAAAAGGGAAGGTAGAGTGAGTTGTATAGTTCTTTTGCTGAAACATGAAAGTGCAAGTACTTCAAAATAACTTACTTAATGGGAAAAAATAGGTGGAGTTCTAAGACTATAGAAGAAATGTTGAGGAATAGTGAATAATGCTTTTAACTGCTGCTTATATTTACGTTAATGCATAACTGCGGTTTTATGCATATAATTATATTGTACAGTAATTCTCTTGAACTTATTCTTTATTCCTGATTTTCTCTTCTCTAGTTATTTTGTTTTGCTAAGCAAACTCAGATCTGTTATGAAGGAAGGTGGGGCATTGTGTGCATTAGATAACAGACAGAACTCAGTGTCCATATGTAAAACCTGCTGAATTTCTTGCTCTGTTCATGTTAGTCTAAACTGCTCTGAACCACATTTGCAAGTGGAGTCAGAATTCTTATATTCCTATAAAAGTTTCCACAAACCTGCCCTGTTGTCAGTAAAACCATTACTCTTTGAGAATAGTTTCTTGTTTCCTTTTTCACCTTTTCTCTTTCTGAGAATTCATTATTCTTTCAATGACAGAGGTTGAAAAATGGATAGAAAGAAGAAATCAGGATTTGATTGTGATTGCCCTCATTCATCTGACACTTGGAATATGATACTACCTTTAGCCTTATTTCTGGGTGTACATCTCTTTTCTCTAATTATATTTTAGACCTGGGTATACATATCTTTTCCCCAAGTACATTTTATTGTTCTATGTCTACCATAGCTTTACATTTTGGGCTTTCTGGAATAGTCATATTTCAGATATCCTCTTTACCACAAAATAAGTCTTGCTTTTTGATTAAGAAAAATATGCTTACTTGTTGAATCTTTCCACCTAGCACAAAGACTTAGCAAATTGTTAAAGGCACTGAATAGATGCTTGCTGTTGGAATTTTTCATTTGTGAACCTGTGTTTGACTATATTTATACCTCTCCTGAGGCATGCATCTCTCTTTATTATTCAAATTTTCTTATCCCTTCCACATTTCCTGCTCTGCTCCCACCACCCCTTCCACCATCACATGTACTAGATTTCAAACTCCTTGAGGGCAAGGACTATGTCTTCATTCCCAGGGTTGAAAACCACTGAGATATATAAATCTTGGGTGATCAAATTTTATTTGTCAACTAAGAGACTTTAATTATATTTAAAAGCACTTTTCCTTGTAAGGCTGGTTGAAATAAAAACATACTGCCAAGAGAAGTGATAGACGACTATCATCTTAAAAGCAGGGTAGTCAACTACCCATTTTAAATGATGTGCACATTCATCTTTTTATTTGTCTATACAAATGAGTTCAATTTTTCTGATTCTGGGGCCATGGAATGGAATCACTAGAAACATCATCACCAGAAAGTGTTAGATAAACCCTATAGGCAACCACACTACTTGGTAGATTTAATTAATGTACTTAGAAAATTAATTTTTTTTTGTACTGAGAATTGACCCACATCCCCAACTCTTTTTAATTTTTATTTTGAGACAGGGTCTTACTCAGTTGCTTAGGGCCTCAGTAAAGTGCTAAAGGTAGCCTCAAACTTGAGGATTCTCCTGCCTCAGTTTCCTGAGTCACTGGGATTACAGGCATGTACCACTGCACCCAGCTTCTTTTTTCTAATTTGAAACAATTTATATATTATTTGTACAAAGTGAAACATCACCTTGGTTTGTGTGTTAATTTGATGAATGTTCAAATGTGGATGTATATGAATCTGAGAAACCCAAATTATTATAGAATTTCAAAAGCTTCAAAGTAACTCAGTGATTATTTTGTCTGCTTCACTTCATAATTTAAAAAAACTTAGGGCAAGCGGTATTTTAGTGACTTGCTAGAATGATAAAAACACTTTGTGATACCAGGCAGATCTGGCAGATCTCCATGAAAGCAGTTAGCTGTCAGTACTCACTGTAGTTATTCATTTTCTCAGTCTTCCTTCCCTACTGTCTACTTTCTTGGCCTTTTCATGCTGCTATAACAGAACACCTAAGACTGGATAATTTATGAAAAGCAAATTTACTTTTTACAGTGGGGAAGTTCAAGATCAAGGGGCTGGCTAGCATTTGGCGGGGGCCTTCTTGCAGCATCATTCTGTGGCAGAAGGGCAAAGATAGGACAAGAGAGTGTGTAGGAGTGTGAGAGTATGTGGGAGAGGTTCAAACTTGTCCATTCAGCACTGTCACATTGGGGATAAGTTTCTAACATGTGCCTTTTTTTGGGACACACCAAATCACAGCATATTTTTCTCTTTGAACCAATAGTCTGTTAACTAAGCATCCCCTATGTATCAGACTTTGGATATGGGGTCAGGGAGCCAGCAGTCACTGCCCTGAAGAAGCAAATGTTCATGTGGAGAAGACAAACTGAAACAGAGGTCTTAAACAGGTGGTAGTAAGTACTGTGAATGAAATTAAGGCAGGTAAAGGAGATCAAGAGTGATAAGGTGCTCTTTTGGATTGTTACAATGAGTGAACAGGGAAAGCCTCTTGGAAGAGGTGAATTTTGAGCAGAGATGTGAATGAAGTGAAGGCTATAAGTCATGAATACCTGGGAGAAGAACATTCAAGGCAAAAGGAAGAGCACATGCAAGGGTGTGGTATGGGAATATGCTTGACCTATTTCAGGAATTGGTAGGAAGCCAAGGTAGCTGGAAAGCAGCAAGTGATGAAAAGAATGATATGAAATAACATAGGAGAAGTAGCCAAGGCCCATGTTAAAGGACCCTCTGGGACTTTGTAGAACTTTGAATTTATATTGGAAGTGATGGGAAGCCTTTGGAAGGTTGAGAAAGAGAGGACACATGAACTAGGTTTATATTTTAGGAGGATTATTCTGGCTGCTATATGGAGAACAGACTGTGGAGGCAAGAGCAGAAAGGAGATCATATAGGAGCTATTGCAGAAGTCCACACTAGAGATGGCAGTGGTTCAGACTAGGGTGGTAGTGATGGATAGAGAAGTGGCCAGATCCCAGGTTTATATCTTCTTAGGAGCAGGGAGAATGGTGATTCAGCCTTGACACTATAACTAATCACAGGACCTGATACTAATAGGCATCCAATTAATAGTGTTGAATGGATGAAGCAAATGCAGATTTCTCATACCTTTCCCTTACTATGCTCCCATTGAGAGATTTTGCAAAAAGTCTTCACAATGTTGCAGTCTTAACATGGACTGCTCTGTAATACTTAACTTGGGCTGGCCTGCTTCTGTTGTTTATGGATGTAGAACAGATCAGTTAATATTTAGCAAACAAGGCCAAGATTATCCCAGAGGAATTCATGGCTTAAATAATCAAATGGGAATTAAACACCTACTTTGTAAGCCCAAGTTTATAAAATATTAAGCCCTTATATTTAAGTGGCATTTTTATTTTACTACATATGTTCACATATTCATACTCTATGAAGAAGTTATTAATGCTTTTCCAATTTTATACTCTGAGACTCAAAAGTTAAATAATCTTGTTTATTATCACACATCCAGCAGATAATATATCCCCAAACCCAGATATTATATCTCCAGATCCTTAACTATTTTTCTACTATGCTTATTCTTCTGTTTTCCACTTGTCTATTGAGTATATCATATACTGCGATAGATAATGGGGAAGCTGAAATAAGCAAGACCCCGGTGGTGACCCCATAGGAAAACTCAGAAAAGAATATCAAAGATTTTAATAAAGTATGATAAATGCCATAGTAAAATTAAGCACAGAATATATTTTGTTTTTTTATATACCACTATTAAAATACATAAGTAAAGTATAGGTTGAGTATCCCTCATCTGGTGGGCCCAGAAGTGTTTTAGATTTTGGGTTTTTTCAGATTTTTGGAATATATTGCTTATATGTAATGAGATATCTTGGGGTTGGGGGGCTTGCTAAACAAGGAATTCATTTGTTTCATATATGCCTTATAGACATAGCCCGAAGGTAATTTTACACAGTATTTTTAGTGCCTCTGCATTTTTGACTGCGTCCTGTCACATAAGGTCAGGTATAGAATTTTCTACTTGAGGTGTCATGTTGATGCTCAAAATGTTTTAAATTTTGGAACATTCCAGATTTCACATTTTTTGGATTAGGGATCCTTGAGCTGTAAATACTTCTTTCAGTATTCTTGCAACTGAGTATGCATTTCACATATTCTTTTGGAAAACAGACTTGAATTAAAATGGTATGGCCATATAATACATACATTTTTTTTGTTTACTGTTGGTAGACATTAAAATCTATACAATGTCTTCTGAAATTCATAAAATGTCTACCCAGTTTTTGAATTCCAACTTCCTAGATGTTCTTTCCTTAGTCCAAAATGCTTAGGTTTCTTTTAGAATAACTCAGGTCCTAGTTATGCCTTTGCAATAGGACTAGGTTTGATAGTATCATATGGGTAAAATAATATATATGGAAAGATAAGATTTGGTCCTAAGAAATGCCCAAACTTTATACCCAGTTTAGTTAGACCCTTGCATTAGGATATAGGTTATGATAAAGTCAGAAATGATTACAACACCTCTTTGAGAGGAAGAAAGAGTGGAACTACCAGAGACTTCAGAATTAAAAGATAAATTATTCTTTCTTTTGTGGTCTGCTCTTGCTTAAATAACTTATTTCTTCTTTTTGAAATATGTGTTTGAACAAGTGAGAAAGTGCACCTGTCAAAAGATTAACCAGCTGAGAACCATTGTCAGCATTAATTTTCCTTTAATAAATGACTCTCTGAAGCTATTTAGCAGTCTGTAATCTAGATACAAAGCTGTTGACCTATGATGGATAGTGCTGGATTTGTTTGTAAGCTTTGACTTAAATTGTCTACTTAATTTCTCTGGGTCAGATCAACAGGATTAGGAGAAAGAGTGGTTATGTGGTTTGAATAAAAATAGCTAAAGAAATTGAGCAAAATAATTGTAAAACATTAATGGTTTCACCATCTTGGTGAAGTAAGTTAGAAACAAGCAAAATGACAGCCACTTAAACATCAGTATTATCAAATATTCAAATGACATAGGTCAGATAATTGAAAGTATTTTTTTATAATTGGATTTTTGTACATAATCCATTCCAAAGTGTGTTGGAAGATACTGTGAAATAATGTAATTTCAACCGTATGTGCAAGTGTTTCCAGCTTTTATAACGTGGGCACTCTTTCCTCCAAGGTTGTTGACTAACAATGCTACCTTCTTTTGCCTTTAATAATTGGTTAAAAATAGTGTGACCTACAAAAGAGAAAGCTACTGAAGTTGGCAATAGCAAAATATTACATTTGAATGAAATAAGAAACTCTTGGCTTTTTTTTAATGTCAAAGCTTTATTTTATTGAATAAATTAAATCAGAAAAGAGGCCTTTACTTACAGGTATCTATTTAATGGCAAGGTTCAATACTTAATACAGCTATAGTTCCTTTATTCCTAGCTGTATTTAAAATAAGTTATAAAGGCAAAAATTATAATACGATAGTTTTTCCATTTACCTCCTTTTTTTCCCCGCTTCAGTACTAGAGATTGAACCCAGGGGCATTCTACCACTGAGCTACATCCTTAGCCCTTTTTAAAATTTTATTCTGAGATAGAATCTTGTTAAGTTTCTGAGGCTGGCCTTGAACTTGCGGTCCTCCTTAGCCTCCTCAGTTGCTGGGATTATAGATGTGTGGCTGAGATGGGAGGATTTTTTTGAGTTCAAAGCCAGCCTCAGCAACTTAGTAAGACCCTAAGCAACTCAGCAAGATCTGGAAAGTACACACAGGAATAATCAGTCTTAGTAAACAAATTTTCTTTCTCTTAACAAAAGGAATCTTACCACCTGAAATGCCTTCTTGTTTATGGGCGAGAGAGCAAGTTCTCTCTTTTTAGATCTCTTTGCAAATCCTTCTGGCTGCTGCTGTGCTGGTCAGAACCTAGGCAAACCTATCATGGAATAGGTTTCTAAGGAGAATAATAGATGAATTAGAATAAAATTCGCATTTCAAAATCCTATATGTATTGTGCCAAAATGTTTAAGATGAATTGAGAATGAGAGTAAGATTAAATCTATGTGTCTCTTTTTGTTTGTGGTTAACCTCATGGCACTTGATTACTGAAATATTCTTGTGGAGATGTAGAGCATCTTAGACATATGTGGTATATATACAATTTGGAGGCCAGATGTTTTCATTTGGTTTTGGGATTTTCTCTCCTTTTACTATTTGAACATTTAAAGAAATGTATCCTTTTGCTTCTGTCTCTTTACACCCAAATGATTCAGGTGTGGGAGCTGCTCGGTCTGGGAACCTAACGTTTATGGTGGGAGGAGTCGAAGAGGAATTTGCTGCTGCCCAAGAGTTGCTGGGGTGCATGGGCTCCAATGTGGTGTATTGTGGAGCTGTTGGGACTGGGCAGGTAAAATTGTCACATTAATGACCTTGATATAATGATGCAAAATTGGCTGATGGTGTTTTCTATTTCCTGACCACATTCTTTTTTCTCTTTATTCTGCTCATTCTTGGTAGGCTTAAGCAGATGCCAGCCAATTTACTTATTAAAATAAAACTTTTAAAAAATATCAAAAGTTCCATCATTATGATCTTGGCATGTCACCCCTGAAACCAGTCCTTAAAACTATTTCTGTTTAGGTGCTCGTGTTGTCTGAGTAACTGTTGCCCTCCATCTGATTTTGTAATTACTTGCTATAGCTCCATTTATACTACAGTCAAGTAGAAGTAACCTATGTCTTTTAATATTTTTCTTGAAAAGCACATAATTTTCATCTAGAAATATGAGGTGATTGACAATACTGAACTATGAAGTCAAATAAGTTGTACCCTTCCCACTCCTAACATACACACACTCCTTCAATTCTTCCTTCCTTCCTTCTTCCAAATAGTGCTTTAAAAAAAAAAATTTAGAGAGAGAGAGAGAGAATTTTAATATTTATTTTTTAGTTTTTGGTAGACACAACATCTTTGTTTGTATGTGGTGCTGAGGATCGAACCCGGGCTGCACGAACGCCAGGCGAGCGCGCTACCGCTTGAGCCACATCCCCAGCCCCCAAACAGTGCTTTAATCTTAGTTACCAGTATTCTCTTTCTCTCACACAAGACTTCTGTATTATCCTAGGTACATTTATTGTTTCCATACCTTATATGTCATTCTTTAAGCTCTGTGGAGTTTTGCTTCTGTGACTGATTGCTGACCATCTTGTCCATGCCACATATGACCTGGTCCAATCTTTCTTTCATTATCTTATACCTAGTTTACTGCTCAGAGGGCCTAATAGGTCTCTAGATACCAAATGTATCACTCTGTGCAACACAATAACCAAAACCAAGACTAACAAGGTGCTTGTATCATGATATGTACTTCTTTTTTCTGAAACTTTGAATAGATTCCTGTTTCCTAACATCAAATCTTAGCTCTCTGTCTTAGCCTTCATAGCTCATAACAAGCTCTTGGCAATTTCAACAATCAAATTTCTCACCATTTCCTAAACTCTATACATATGAGTAATTTTCTTACTAATTCCAGAAATATCTAATGCTCCTAAAAATTTAATCCCCTTTATTTATATATTTATCTTTTACTCTAATCTCCTCCTTTCTTTTCCTTGCCTATTTATATCCTCTTTTGGCTTCCTGAGAGACAATTTCCACCTCTTGTCTTTGGTGATCTTGTTTCTCTGAAGTTATGCTCTCTCTGCCTCATAACCTCTGCCATATATTGTGTCATTTTATTGTTTTGTTTGTTCATTTTTTGCCTTCCATGTAGCATATTATTCCCATTCCCAGTGAGTTCTAAATTCCATCCCTTAAAGAGCAGTCATACCACATGGAGGGATATTCCCTGTAGTGCTGAGCCCATAGTAAGTGCTGGGTCACCACTGTGAGTTTATGACCTAGTGGAAGAGATCCCCATGTCTGCTGTGGGGTAGCCATTGGGCTTTGGAAGCATGCTGCAAGAGAATCAACAGTTGAAAGCTGCTTCCTTTAGAAAGAAATCTATGGAATTGGGCAAAGAAAAATTTTCTGTGTGTTTTAACGTGAAAATAGAGATATTTCGCATGTATTCTTTTTCAGGCTGCAAAGATCTGCAACAACATGCTGTTAGCTATTAGTATGATTGGAACCGCTGAAGCTATGAATCTTGGAATCAGGTTTGTTTAGTAGTACATTTTCATATACTAACAGTTTTATTGGCTTTCCTATTTGATTTTTGGTATTAAAAAAACCCTGATGTTTGTGAGAGATAAATGAGTTGATCCAGGGACATTTTGAAAGCACTTCATTATTGAACTTTAATAGACTTTGCTTATTGGACAAGCAATAGGACCCTGGAGAGCATGAATACTCTTTGCCATAGCCATAAAATATATTGCACTGTGCATTTTAAGTTATATTATCCTTTTTTATATGGAAGCCCCATTTCTTCTATTATGTTAAATGCAAGGAACACTTTTACTATAAAAATTAAACATTCTTTGGCAGTGTCAGGAAAAATCTGTATGAAACACAGCTTTAATGTATGTGAATTCAAGTTTATGCTACTGTGTGACTAGTTTTATGTACCTATTCTAAATATAGTCCCCAAAATCTGCACTAAAAGTGTTCTTGGTAGTTTGGTTGCATTCATAAAGCTACAATTCATATGCATAACTTTCATTTTAACTGGAATGTAGTTTGGTTAGTTGGCATTAGGATCTGTCTTTAAAATAAATGTCATTCATACTTTGCTTAAAGTGATTCAGGAATTCTGTTTTTACTACAGATGCTCATCTTTTAGAATACTTAAGGTTAATGTCTTAATTTTAGCCTTTAATCTTTTGGTTTAGGAATGCTACAAATGATTAATCACCTAATTAATTTTTGAATATTTTACATTTTGTGAATATAATAAATATACATTTCTTACTTTAGAAAATGCTTAGTAAGCAAGATGTTTTATTCAGATGCTTTCTTCCTCACATTCACCAAGCTGCTAACCAAATATATCACAAAGCAGAGTAGTGGTTCATATCACAGCTTTTGATACAAGCAATAAAATGAGCCAAAGTGCTTGAGATATTTTTAAAAACATGGTAATGGATTCACATTTCCTCTTAATTACCATATCAAGATACTGTTGTTTTATTGAATTGCCCTTGTCTCAGATGTTAAACTATCTTGACCTATTAAGTTGTCATGTTGTAATTGAGATAAAAGAGGAATTTGCTTTGCATCAGTGCTAATTGGTTTATCAATATCCTGTACCATTTACATTTTAAAATTGAATGTCTATAAGATGGTAAGGCATATCTTTATAAAGCCTTAATAAAACTAGTAGTATATAGGGAGCCCTCCGGAGTGTTGTGTCTATATTGTGGCCAGTTGTAGGCTGTGGGTCACTTATCATATTTAAAACTGGTTTCTAGTAACTTGGTTTCATGTCCATTCTTTAGACTAATTTCTTGGAAGAGGAAAATACAAATTTCTGGAACCAAAAAATTGCATACAAAATTAAATTGTTGTTGACAACAGGATTACTATGCATATGCATCTTTGTTTTCTTAATTTTTAACTTTTTTTTAGTTGTTGTTGAACACAATACCTTTATTTTATTTATTTATTTTTATGTGGTGCTGAGGATTGTACCCAGCTCCTCGTACATGCTAAGCAAGTGCTCTACTGCTGAGCCACAACCCAGCCCCTGCATATGCATCTTTATAATTTTATTCCCATTTTTCTAGATATAAGAGAATGTATCATAAGAAGTTAAAGCCTAGATGGACCTATGTTATACCATAATACGACATATGCCCTTGTCTCTGCCATTTAGTCTTTATTTAGTACCTGCAGCATCACTGGGTTAGGGTGTTCCTTAGGCACAGTGGGGCATCTTCTGGAATTCCTTGAATAATTTTCCTGTTAGAACTCTGCTTAGATGCCCTTCTTAAATGAAGTTTTGTATAGGAAAGTGCTTGTGGATGTTTTTCTCCAAATATCAGCTAAGAAAGAAGAGTAGAAAATCAATTAAATAAAATGTATATAATGAAATGGAAAACTTTGGTTACTAATAGTGTGTGTTTTCAAGGAAAAAAATGAAAAGTAATATAATTCCAAATACAGACATTTAAGAGCAGAAGTAATAAATAGAGTTTAGTGTTTCCATGACTTTTGGCCTTGATACACTATTACAAATAGTATTTAGAAATATGAAACTTTAAAATATGTAATTTTTCCAAAATTCTACATATGTTCCGATACATACAGACACATAAAATATATACTAAAAGTCTGAACACAAGACAAAAACTTACTCATTTTATTTAACTGTTAAAATAATTTATGTTTTTAGTGTTACAACTAATAAATTACTTATTTTCATAACATTAGGATTTTACCACTTTATCTTACAAAATTGTCGGTGGTTTGAAAGCCCTAAAAGTGAGTGCTTCTGCTATTGTCTTTTCTCCATGGTTTACAGACATGGTTTAAAATGACAGGATTGTTCTCTAATAGAGTATAGAGAGTGGCCACGATTTATTGAGCTTTGCAAGGTGAAAAAGAAAATTGGCATCAGCAAGCATAAATTCCCAAGTAGTAAATTCCCACAAAGTAGTATAGCATCAAAGTGGTTCAGCCACATTTATATTCTGTTCGCTTTGAAGTGAATTCTTTTAGAGTATTTAATGTCAATATTTATAAATTGAGTTACCTATTCCTGAGAAGTGATCATTTCTGATTAATTTCATTCTTGTAAGTCAGTGTTTTTTTCTGGGACTTTGTTTTTTTAATAGAAGAATAAAATCTTACCATTTAAAATTCTTATTGACCCTACATTCTTTTACAGTGAGCCTTTATGGATGTTAGTGAAATTTTAAAATGTTGTAAAAAAAAAAAAAAAAAAAGTAAAGAGTGAAAAATATTGGTATATAATATATTTTGAAATTCTTTTTTATTAGACCTTTCCACTTTCTAATTGGGTTCCTAGTTAGGCCTTAGAAGTAGTTTTGTGGCCTGAGAGTCCCCTGCTTGCATTGCAGAGATTTGTTCTTATGCATCACCTAGAAACAACATTTTAATGTAAGTTTTTTTGTTTTGTTTTTATTTTTGCCCCATTGAGAATGGATTTCTTCTTAAATATTAGTAGTGTAATATGTTCTTTGCATTTCCAGTAAGGTCCCAAGCCCCTCCAGCAACCATCATCTTGTCTTCTTCTACCCAGGGAAGCTTGAAGTAGTAGACATTTTGAACAACTGAAAGCTGTTCAAGATGCAAACTTTTCCACAAGCATAATTTTTCAGGAGCTGTATATTTCCTGAACAGCAAAAAGACACCCTTAATGGTTGTCTTTTCTTTTATGTGATGACTAAAGCCTCTTTGCCATTTTTTCTATTTGTTATACAAACAGTTGTAATAAAAATTCAAACAGATTTCTAAATAATCTGATAAAATGCCATCGTATTGGCCAGTTCACGAACCACATGATACTCAGTGAGCCTAAAGCTGGTTAGAGGGTATCTGTATAGTTCTGCATTTCAGTTGTGCTACAGACTTCAATTTTCTCATTTATATTGGAATAGTATGTATTTACTGTGTTGTTCTGAAGATTAAGTGAGTTAATTCATGTAAATCTTTTAAAACAGTTATTGGCACAGTTGGTACTCAGGGCATGGTAGTCATTGCTATTTGTGGTTGTTGTGAGGGGGTATTTGAAGTGAATGTTTTTTTTCTTTCTAACACTTCTCACTACCTGGCACTATACATTTATTTGTTTGTTTATTGCCTGTCTTTCCATCTAGAAAGTAAGCTCCATGAAAGAGAATGACTATTTACTCATGGCTGTATCTTAAGAACATTCCTGGCAGATAGCAGGCACTTAGTAAAGACTGAACTAAATGAATGAGGAGAGGAGGGAGGGGTGAGTGAGGGGACAGGATATGGCACTTCTGCCTCAGTCACAGTTATCTGGGCATGTGTCTTAACTCACACCCTTCTGACTTGCAGGCACTGCTTCTCCTTAACTTCTTTATTGTCTCCTCCGCTCTATGCTTGTCTCCCACATGGACAATCTGAGTAACCCTTGGTGAATAAATGAACGACTGATTAAGATTGACATGGTTTTAGGTGTTTTGTTTCCAGATCAGTTCCTGTGATACAAACTTCCCAGTTTGGTGACAAATTGTTGTTGTTGTTGTTGTTCTTGTATTAAACTGAGTAGTAAAAACACTTAAGAGAATAAAACTTTTTTGATCCTTAAAACTATGATTACAGTGAAGGCAAAAGGTTTGGATTATCTTTAATTTTTGTTTTTAGAATTCATGAATCATTTTTATTTCTCTCAAAAGTTCATTTAACATTCTTGTGTTTTAGAGGTGAGTAGATTTGACACTGTGATGTTTGAATTGCATTATATATGCAATCAGAGCAATGAATTCATTCTCTGTTTATATCAGAGAACATTCCAGCAACTGTAAAGGCACATGCATGCACACACGTACTCTCGAACCATATCCAGTGGCAAGTTATTATGGGGACTGACAGACTGTCATCCTTTTGATGGCTTGAGCTGTATATCTCCTGAACAGCAATGGGGCTCTTATGCAGAAAGTATCATATGTTCCCAGCCAATTTACAGGGAAACAGCAATAACATTTTATCATGGTTGAGAGCCCAGTAGCTGCTTCCTATTAAACTTGCCCTTTCAGATACCTGTCTTGGATTAATTTGTTGATTTCAAATGGAAACTCAGTCTTCTCCAGTGAAGCATGACGTTCTAGGATAGACTCTCTGAATGACAATTACTGTGTATTCTAGCTGGTTTCAGACCATTACAAGCCTTGGGCACAGTGGAAGACAGAGGACTTCAGTAACTGATTTTAATATCATGTCTAATTCTAACTGTCAGTTATGTATGTGCCAGGGAAAGAATCCTCAGAAAGATGAAATGCAAAACACTTCTCACTTGCTCTTTTTAATGATACACTTTGCTGCAGAGTGGGGGGCAGGGGAGTAAAAGCCAGGAGGGAGTAGCCATTTCCTGAAGGGAATCTGCACAGCAGGGGAAGCTTCAGATTTGAAAAGTGAGCTTGGAACAACTGCCACCTGATTTTTTTTTTTTTTTTTTTTTTTAATGTGTGTGCCTCTCAGGATGCTTCTAAATAGTACTGTGTTCACCAAAACGGGTTTCCACAAATCAGTGCCAGTATTTTTCCTTGAATGTTCAAAAAAAAAAAAAAAAAATGAAGGATTTCACAAAGTTAGGATAATAAGCTTTACTCATCATTTTGGTGGGTTATAGAGTGTAAGTTTCCTTAGCAGTAAAGATTCTTAGGAAATACTGCCAAGTATAATCTGGTAGATTATAAAGAAGGATGTAACTTTGCTGCTTTAGATGATGAATCATCTTAAAGAAAAATCTAAGATAGGAAGCCCCTAAAATATATTTCAATGGGTAGGAAAAGCAGTGTTTTGGGGTCTTTAAAAACATTCTGTCCTTATGGTACACATCAGATGTATATGTTCTTGGACATTTATGCTTAGAGACTAGATTTTCAGTTACAGCAAATTAACTGGTTGTTAATAATTTTGATTTTTCTTTTCACAGTTATTTCCTAAGCACATTGGCTTTGTCTTTTCCTAAGTCATGTGCACAACATCATACTGATAGTCTAATTTTATTTAAAAGGGGAAAGAAAATTACACAGCAAATTACACATGAAACAAACTTTGATCTTTATAAAAGAATTAATGAAACTGTTGGGTTTCTCTTTGGTAGTCTACCATTGAACAATGTATGATAGCTGATTTAGATGGAATCTTCTGTGTCTATAATCTTTAGTAAAAACCCATCATTTTAACAGGGGCCAACATATGAATTCAGATAGGTAGCATGCCACATAGCCTTCCATGAACCACTGCTACCCCTTAAAAGCCAGATTATATATTCCATACATATCCTGTTGGCGGTAGCCCTTGCTCTAGCATCAGAAAAATGTTTTACTGTTCATGATATTCAGATTTTGAAATGAGCAAAACATATTTCAAACACAGAATAAGCAAGAACTTAAGCATGCCAGAATGCACATTTTTTTAACCTTAAGTGTCTTTTTTCAATTCTTTATTTTCTAAAAGAGATTGATTTTAACAAAACACAGAAAGCTTTTATGAAAATTGTTTTATAATGACCCTTTGCATGAAAGAAACCAATAAATTGCTGGGTTTAAAGTTTTATTTGAAACTTTATTCAGTGATACTTGACAAAACTATGCTTCTCAAACTGTTAAGATCTCTAAAATCAAAGTAATACAACATTTTGATATTTTTCTAGGGTCTATATTGAATAGCCACTATGCCATCAGCCCAGTGGTAGAACAAATGATGTTTCCGCTTGGGCAAGCTTTGTTTTATCAGGATCAGTAACCTTATCAGCAGTTGACCCAGAACTATAATGCATGTCTCTGAATAGATAGCATATGTCACAGCTCTGGGCAGACTTGCTTCATAAGCAACATTATCTAATGAAGATTTAATAAATAAAGAAAAGTTTGCAGCAAGAAATGTCTTCCTTATAAAGATAACTTCTTTTAAGCTCATTGTACTACTCATAGCTGACCTCTTGCATTTATTCTCACAAAAGTAATAAACACATATATGAATGCATCCACAAGGACTCCCATGATGTATCATTTATCTGTTAGTATTTCTGAAATATATCATTTATGTGTAAAGAATGTAGCATTTAGATTTTCATATTGGTTTAAAATTCATAAGTAACACATAAAAGCAGTAATGTTCAAAAAACTAGAAAACCCCTAGTGTGACAAACCAACCACATTTTCATGCAATTATATATTATTATTTCTTCTCAATTGTACAGTAGTGCAGGTTTTCTCTAAATATGAATGTCTTGGCTCAGAAATGATCATGTTTAATCAATCAGTAGCTTTTAATATCCTATAATTCAAGATTAAATTCTTCACTCTCAGATCAATCTGCTTTGATTTTAAAAGACATGTAATAAATGGAGAGAGAAGATGGAGCATCCTCATGTGTAAATAAGTCATGCATGACTTGTACATTTTGACATTTAACACTTTTTTCTTTGACCTTTGACAGGTTAGGGCTTGACCCAAAACTATTGGCTAAAATCCTAAATATGAGTTCAGGACGGTGTTGGTCAAGCGACACTTATAATCCTGTTCCTGGAGTGATGGATGGAGTTCCCTCCGCTAATAACTATCAGGGTGGATTTGGAACAACACTCATGGCTAAGGTATGGTAAATGCTGAGGCTAACCCATGTGGTGGCAGGGAATGCAGGGGGATGCTTAGTGGTCTGATTTCTCTTCCTCTTTCTAACAAAATATGTCTGTCCTAGAATGTAAAATTAGTAGAATAGTGGTTCACTTTCCCACCAGAAATTAGTAAAAATTTATATTAAAAAATCCTTATCTTGTTCATTTTATTCCTGGGCTTTCAGAAGAATAAGCAAGGATTTTTCTTTTGTCCATGGGTTTGTTTGTAACATGAGCTGGTACAGTTTTGTTCTTCATCATACATTTATGCTAATTTACCAACTCCCTAAAGTGGGAGCAGTGACTTTCCTGATAGTTAACACTGCACATACACAGTGCCAGGGAATCTTTCCCATGGTTTCTAAATACATCTTCCTGTTTAAGAATATATATAGATTTATGTGTAAATTAGTTAAGTCATTTGCAAAGCAAGTTTTGGGCTTCCTTTCATTTGTGATCTTAACTGTAAAAAATACTCTTTAGACCAGCAGACTTTCAGATTTCTGTATAAAGCTTATTCTTCACCAATTGATTTTTTTTTCTGATTACAAAAATAATAACAGGCACTCCTGGATGCCACACTTGGCTTACTCTCCCTCATGCCTTGTGGCATTTGTCCATTGGACTTTTTGAATATACCTTGAATTCATCCACTTCCCTTTTCTTCTTCCACTGGTGTCTTGGCTGCAGCTCATTTAGTTATACCACAGGTGTCCTTAGCTGGTCTCCTTGCTTTTTGACCTCATCTTCTTCAATTCATTTTTTATACCATAGCAAAAATGGACTTTTTCAAATGTATAGACCTGATTGTGTCACTTCTCCCATAAATTTCTTTTAAGAGTTTCTGTAACTTACAGATTAAAGTCCATCTCCACAATTTTCGTATAAGCCCCTTGGTGATTTGGACTGCATGCCTCACCAGACTCATTTTTGCTTTCTCATTCCCTCTCTTTGCTTCAGCCACGCTGAACTCATTTCTACCTGGGTTCTCACTCTGAAACCTTCCTGTTTGCTGTTCCCGCTGCCAAGATCATTCTTCCTTGCCCCTTCCCTCTTTTACCTGGCTTACACCAATCCTCCTTCAGATCTTTGCTTAGCCATTTCTTCCTCTGGATGACTTGACCCAGCACCCACACACTATGCTTCCCAGGCTCCCATGGTGGGTACTTCTCCAAATCATATAAATGCTTATTTAATTGTTGTTATTCCTCGGTAGACTGAGTTTGGGTGGGCTGTGGCTATCTTTTTCATCATTGAATCCCAGCTTCTTGTTTGTCAGTACACTTTCAATATTTATTTGAGGAAGTAATATTTGAAACTCTGTTTCCTATTTTGCAGTTTATTTCTGATTGTGTTAGAATTTTTGTATGGCAATGTTATAGACTTCTACAGATTTGAAAATCATTTCTTTGTGTAATCCTATTTGCATAGTAACTCTTATCCAGAAATAAACAGGTCTTATAGAGGATGGGGTAATGAAGGAGACACTCAGAAATCAAGGTTTCTATTTGGAACAGCTTTGCAGCTATATGCCAGTACTTATAAAAATATATAAGGACTAGGGGTATTGTGGTAGAGTGCTTGCCTGGTATATGCAAAGCCCTGGGCTCAATTCCCAGCTTACCAAATTGCAGGGGGCAGGGTGAAAGAAAAGAAAAGAAATATATACATATATATTATATGTATGTGTGTAGATATATATAGATATACATATATACATACATACATACATACATATATATGTATATAGAGAGAAGAAATAATGTTTGTAAGAAACATTTTTTCAAAATCTGTTTTCCTTCTCTGAAACCAAAGCATTAGGAACCACAGTTCAAAGCGCGCCTTTACCACCAATCTTAATGTATTCTGTATTCCCTCCTGCCCTTGTTTGATTTAGGATCTGGGATTGGCACAAGACTCTGCTACCAGCACAAAGAGCCCAATCCTTCTGGGCAGTCTAGCCCATCAGGTCTACAGAATGATGTGTTCAAAGGGCTATTCCAAAAAAGACTTCTCATCTGTGTTCCAGTTTCTACGGGAGGAGGAGAACTTCTGAACATGCCCTTTGGCCATGGACATTGTTGGGAACCAGACTATCGTGGAGCCACCTCCTAGCTCACTCCACAGTAAATGGGTTTAATCAAAGGTCATCAGTCTCTTTTGATTATCTGTGTTAAGTACTCCCTAGGATTTTCCACCCATTTTTAACTGCTTATTCTTTTTGTCTATTTAGCGAACATATTATCGGGGGGGAACATTTTTTTTTTTTCTGCTGGCCATTTATGGTTTCCGCTAACTAGCTGAATTAACCTTTTTAAAAAAGTTTGATCTTTGAGTATCTTCTACTAAATCGTTGAATACTTTGAACAGGAAATTTACTTAGCAAATAAAATAAAATATTGTCAAATGTTTTGTTGATAGGATGAAACCCATCTTAAAGGAAAGAAAAGAAATTGCTGTGAGGAAAGGAGTTAGAGAAAGGAAGTATAGTGAATTACTACCTTTGTTCCTCAGGAAGTGTGTCCTGTTAACCACGAGCTGGTATCTTGCATTCCTGAGGTTACAGATTTATTTTCCAGGGAGTTGATAAAGCCAGAGGACTTGTTGCTGCTTGTTTTATAATTCGGACTCTGTTACAATGTCTCAGTGTTCCCCTCTTGTCACAACTCCTAGTACTCAGCAGATTTATTTCTATATTTTTTTGCTTCTGTATACATTCTTATTACATATTTTTTGACTTCAAAGAATGATATCTTTAGACTGTTTCAGAGCCAATGATGATATTTGCTTTAGAAATTATTACATTATTCTAAAAATAACCATATTATTTTGAATTTAAATAAATTTATATGCTGATAATATCTTCTTGGAGTTTTTGTTTCTTCTTTAAAAAAAAAAAAAAAAGGCTGGCTTTACAGACTAATGGGGAAAGGAAGGTAAGAATGAGGAAGGAAGGGAGGGTGAAGGGAACATCTTGGACAGCAGCAGGCCAGCCTCCTGCTGCTCTGCCTGAATCCTTGGTTGTCATTGGTTTGAATGGTTTTTTTTTTTTTTTTCTATTTCAAGAAGCTGTATAAATTCAGCCTGCTTTAAGTGTAACATGCACGCCCCATTATGGAGAACAGTCCCCACTTTTCCTATGTCAGCCCCGAGAAACATTCCAGGTGATAGACCTAGATATCAAATTGGCAAAAGTATTACTACTTCCATCGTTTTCCTGGTGATAAAAAGTTCCAGGCACTATTATAAGTCCTAGGGATACAGTGATGAATAAGACAGAATTCCTGCTCTTATGGACCATAAATTCTGGTGTGTGCATCTTCTAATAAACAAGAAGTAAATGTTTATATGTCAGGTGATAATAAGGACAAAATGAATAATAAAACAGGATAAAGGGCATGGATAAGAAGTGCCAGGTGTATTTGTTAGGGTGGTAAGCAAAGCTCTTTCTGATAAGTTGGCATTTGAGCAGAAATAAGAAGTCAGGGAACTGGGCATGGTGGCACATACCTCTAATCATAGCAACTTGAGAGACTGAGACAGGAGGGTCTCAAGTTCAAAGCCAGGATGGGCAACTTAGTAAGTCCCTGTCTCAAAATAAAAAAAAAGGAATGGAAGTATAGCTCAGTGGTAGAGTGCTTGCCTAGCATCTGTGAGGCCCTTGATCCCCAGTACCACCAAAAGAAAGAAGTCAGAGAGCAAGCCATGCAGGTATCTGAAAAATAATATTCCAGGCAAAGTACAAAAGCTAACAAAGTGCAGAAGCTAAGAAGCAAGATAATGCTGGACATGAGGAATAACAAGGGGCCTGTGAGGGAAGTGACTCAGGTTGAAGGAGTCTGTGTTGGGCCTTGTAGGTTATGGTAAGATATTGGCTTTTATTCTGATACATTGAGATGAGTAGTTTATCAGTTAGCTTTTGCTGGGTGACAAACCACCCCAATATTTAGTGGCTCAAATAACACATTTTTTATTTTTTGAAGATCCTCTAGTTTTGCTTTCAATATTCTGGAGCAGGTTAATTCATCTGGAACTGAAGGGTCTCACTCTGCTGGACAGCTGGAATGGTTGGGACTTCTCTCCAGTGGTCACTTACCCCAGCAGGAAGACAGCCTGAGTTTGTTCACATGGTGGCATTCCCTGCAGCAACATAGGACAAGCCACAATGAACAAGCACTTTTCAACTCTTGGCTTGCTTTGTATTTGTACTGTCCTGTTGGCTAAAGTAAGTCACATGGCCAAGCCCTGAGTTAGCATAGGAAGTGAGCATGTGTACACAGGGAGGCATGATGGCAGCCATTCTGCAAACAACCTATGTGGGTGGAGGGTTTTGTTCAGAACAATGATCTGATCTACTTTTTAAAAGAATCCCACTGGATGCTGTTAGAGTCTGTAAACAAGTCTGGATGGCACCTGGCATTTTGCCAGAGGGAGTGGTTTGTGAAGTAATGCCAGTGAGCCATTAAGTGTGGAGATTCCTTATTGGTTGACTACTGTATCTAGTTTATGTAAATTAAGATAAGCTGTGTGGAATGTATAAATACCCATCCTGTCCTACAATAAACGGCTCCCACTCCTGCTGTATCAATCTACACAAGTTCCTCGTCACCCCCCGGTTATTTTGCTGCAGCCGGATTGCGGCAGATGCCACATGGAGAATAGTTGACAGGAGCACAAAGGGAAACAAAGGGTCCAGTTAGGAGGTGAGTGTAACAATCCACATGAGAGAGAATGGTAATTGGGACCAAAATATTACAACAGGGAGCAAGAAGCCATCAGAACTCTGGTGTACTAGCACACACCTGTGATCCTAGCTACTCAAAAGGCTGAGGCAGGAGGATCACAGGTTTGAGGTTGCCTCAGCAACTTAGCAAGACCCTATGTCAAAATAAAAACAGAAAGAACCAGGGGTAGCTTGGCATGGTGGCACATGCCTGTAATCCCAGCCACTCGAGAGGCTGAGACAGGAGGATCTCGAGTTAAAGGCCAGTGAGCAATTTAACAGGGCCCTAAGCAACTCATTGAGACCTGTCTCTAAATAAAGAAAGGGTGGGAGATATGGCTCAGTGGTTAAGAACCCTGGGCTCAATCCCCAGCACCAAAAAAGGAAAGAAAAGACCAGGGGTATAGCTTCAGTGGTAAAGCACCCTTGGGTTCCACCCCTAGTCTGAAAAGCCAACACCCCCCCCCCCCCCCGCAAAAAAAAAAGTACTCAGATTCTAAACATAAAAGATAGAACGCTGACTAACAAATGGGGCCAGGGAGAAAGGGAAGAGTCAAGGATGACACACCACGGTTAATGGCTGAGAAATTGGAAGAAAGGAGTTGTCATTATGGGAGGAACATTTGGGGAGGATGGTAGAAAATATAGGAGTTTACCTGAGATGTTCAATAGACACCTAAGAGAAGAATTAAGTTTCCATGAACCAAGCCCTGCGGCATTCAAACTTTTAATAGTTGAGAAAATAAGGTAGAACAAGCAAATGCAACTGAGGGTGACCAGTAAAATAGAGGGGCAGGGGCTGGGAATATGGGAGCATTGTCCTGAAAGCCAAATGAAAACTGTTTAAAGGAGGCAATGATGGTTTCAAAAGCCATTGATGAGTAATACTAAGGCCGAACACTGATCATTTGAATTTGGCAAATGAGAGGTCATTGGTAAGTTTTTGAAAAGTCTTGGAAATGAGGGTGATTGAGAATGACAGGATGGGAAGAGGAATTGGAAACGATAGGTTTAGAGATAACTCTTCAGGAGTTGGATGCAAAAGAGAATAAGGAGGGGAACTGGGGTGTCGCTCAGTGGTAGAGTGCTGTCCTAGCATGTGTGAGGCACTGGGTTCATCAGCACTGCATAAAAATAAAAGTATAAAAACAAGGGACCAAGGAAAGTTTTAGTATATATATATTTTAGATGGAAAATATTTCAGGATTATACTGTTGGGAGAGGAATGGTCTAATAAAGAGAGAAAAGCAATGATATGAGAGAGGACACCTGCTATGTGATATCTCAAGTTGTTGAGAGGGGAGGGGTATAAGCGTGGCTGGATCTCTTAAAATTAAAAAGCCAGCAAAAACAGATTACATGTCAGACTGTGAGCATCCTGCATGAAGTATAGAATTGTAATTAATTATACAGCTTTTAACATAGAACAATGAATATTCATTCTGGAAAGGAATTTAGTGACCTCTAAGTGTGATCTTGTGCAAGTCACCCTCCTTTCACCGTTTATTTTCTCATCCATAAAATTGTCATAAACCATGTAACCTAACATGAAGTGCTTGCTTAGAAACTTGAAAGTCCAACAGATATCAGATAATGGACAGTCACAAGTGATGGTGGGCATGTGGCGAAATTGGAACCCTTAGACCGTGTTTCTGAAAAGTAGTTTGGTGGCTTCTCAAGTGGTTAAACATTAGAGTTGACACGTGATCCAATACTTCTGTCCCATGTGTGTACTCGCAAAATGAAAACATATCCACACACAAAAATGTAATCAAGTAGTCATAGAAGCATCATTCATAACAGATGACAAATGGAAACAATCCCATATATCTTTCAACTTACAATTAGATGAACTGTGGTATAGCCATGCAATGAAAGATTATTTGGCTATAAAAAGAAAGTGCTGCCAAAATTTAACTCAAAATGGATCAAGGACCTAGGAATTACACCAGAGACTCTGTGTCTAATAGAAGAAAAAGTAGTTCCTAATCATCATGTGGGATTAGGCCCCAACTTCCTTAATAAAACTCCTATAGCGCAAGAATTAAAACCAAGAATCAATAAATGAGATGGAATCAAACTAAAAAGTTTCTTCTCAGCAAAAGAAACAATCTGTGAGGTGAACAGAGAGTCTACATCCTGGGAGCAAATTTTTACCCCTCACATATCAGAGCACTAATCCCTAGGATATGTAAAGAACTCAAAAAGCTAAGCACCAAAAAAACAAATGACCCAATCAATAAATGGGTCAAGGACCTGAACAGACACTTCTCAGAAGAGGATATACAATCGATCAACAAATATATGAAAAAATGATCATCATCTCTAGTAATCAGAGATGCAAATCAAAACTACTCTAAGATATTATCTCACTCCAGTCAGAATGGCAGCTATTATGAAGACAAACAACAATAAGTGTTGGTGAGGATGTAGCTGGTGGGACTACAAATTGGTACAGCCAATATGAAAGCAGTATGGAGATTCCTTGGAAATCTGGGAATGGAATAACCATTTGACCCAGCTATCCCTCTCCCCGGACTATACCCAAAGGACTTAAAAACAACATACTACAGGGACACAGCAGCACAATTCACAATAGCTAAACTGTGGAGCCAACCTAGATGCCCTTCAGTGGATGAATGGATTAAAAATGTGGCATATATACACAATGGAATATTACTCAGCATTAAAAGAGAATAAAATCATGGCATTTACAGGTAAATGGATGGCGTTGGAGAAGATAATGTTAAGCGAAATTAGCCAATCCCAAAAAAACAAATGCCGAATATTTTCTTTGATATAAGGAGACTGGCTCATAATGGGGTAGGGAGGGGGAGCTTGGGAGGAATAGATGAATTCTAGATAGGGAAGAGGGGTGGGAGGATAAGGAGTGGGCAGGGGATTAGCAAGGGTGGTGGAAGTGATGGACATCATTATCCAAAGTACATGTATGAAGACTCAAATTGGGTGTCATCATACTTTATATAAAAACAGATATGAAAAATTTTGGTATATATGTGTAATAAGAATTCAAATGCAAAAAAAATATGTATAAAAGCATGAATTGGCGAGAACATACTGTATATACAAAGATATGAAAAATTGTACTCTATGTGTAATAAGAACTGTAATGCATTCTGCTGTTGTGTATTTAAAAAAATAAAATCAATAAAACTAAAAAATAAAGAAAGTGCTGATACATGCTACAACGTGGGTGAACTCTGAAAGCATGCTAACTGAAGAAGATGGACACAAAAGACTACATATTCTATGTTTGTATTTACACAAAGTGTCAGAAAAGGCAAATTCATAGATTTTTGTGGTAGATGGGTGGTTCCCAGGGACTGAGGGGAGGGGCTTAGGGGAATGACTGCTAATGGGTATAATGTTTCTTTCAGGGGTGATGAAAAGATTCTGGAATTAGTAGTGGTGGTTGCACAACTTTGCAAGTGTATTTTTAAAACAGTGGGTTGTATAATTTTAAAATATATATTTATTATTTGAGGGGAAAAAAATCACAAGTTATGTTCTGTGTCTTGATAAGTCTTTCTCAACTTGTCTCAGCATCCCCCCACCCCCAGGACATGGCAATGTCTAGAGACATTTTTGTGGTCACACTCTATTGAAATTTAGTGGATAAGAGGCCAAGGAATCTGCTAAACATCCCATAATCCAGAACAACACCCACAACCAGAATTATCCTGTCCAAAATGTCAGTAATGCAGGATTCTAGAAACCCTTTTCTAAGGTTTTGCATTGATCCCTGTCCCAAACCTGCATATTAAAACATTTTGGTCTCCAGCTTCACCAGCAGACCCGCTTTTCCTCCTGGACCCTGTTCATCCAGATTGCCAGGGACCATCTCCAAATCCTCCCTCTCCTTCATCCTCTGTCCACAGCTAATTCTAAATCTTCCCGTGTCTATTGCAGGCCTTTCCTTGTATTGATATAGGCTACTTCGGTATCTGTAACTGTTCTTTTTAAATTATTAAATAGTTTTGTTGTTGTTATCTTTATATAATAAAATATTCTCCTTTTATACAACTCGATGGCTTTTAGTAAGTTTAGAATTATACAACCATCACCACAATCCAGTTTTAGAATATTTCCATCGACCCTCTAAAATCCCTTGGGTTCATCTGCAGTCACTCCTTATTCTTTCTCCTTCTCTGCTCCCGTCATGGACAACCAATAATCTTTCTGTCTATATTCACAGCTTCTTCTTAGCCACGGATCTTTCACAATTCACTCTTTAAACTGCCTCAAGAGAGGTCCTTCTAAGACAGCAATCTAATCCAGTGGTTCCCCTACTTAAAATCCTTTAGTCTGCAATGCAGACTGAACTCCTAAGCATGGTATTCAAATCTCTTTGTGCTCTGGCTTCTATTTTACTCCACCAGCACCTTTGTCAATAGTTCTTGCCATTTTCCAAATTTGCCATGTTTCTCATACCCCAGTTCCTTTGCACATGCCATTTCTTCATCTGAGATGCCCTTTACCTCCTCTACCTGACTGGCTGGCTCAGGCACCTTATCTTCTAAACAACCTTCCTTAGCTGCTTCAGGCTGAGTCATTTTCCCTCTATTTCATACCTCCTTGTTGATCTCTCACATAGCAGGACTTACCCCGTTACCTTATATTTACTGCTTTGCTCATCTGTCTTCCACACCAGGCTGAGAGCACTTGAGGGTACAGAATGTGTCATACCAGCCTTGAATATCCACATTGAGTTCAGAAACTGGCATTGAGTAAGAGTTCAGTAAGTGAATTTATAGATGGGTAGAAGTTAGAGCATTACATTTATGTTAGGTGAAATTACTAACTGCATAAATTTTTGTTCTTTAAGATTCTTGCTAAGCAGACTGAGTTTATTTTACTTAGGGTTTCAGCCTCAAATGAATACGGTTTGTTACACATAGCTACCCCCCAAATCTTGTAGAACATGAACCTTTTACAAAGATTTTTGATCAAAATTTTAGTGTATGCTCTGAAAACTGAAGAAAGTTGTGAGGGCAGGAGAGTAGGTGTTGTTAGTAGAAGCTCCATCTAACCTTGATGTTCTTTAATCATCTACTTGCATACAGGTGAAGCCTGCACCTATTTCCTTTATGGAGAATAATAGTTCCAAATGTGAGCTTTTAAAACATGCATAAGGTGCATCTCACAACAGCACAAGTTTGACCCTGCTCCAGGGAGTCTGTAAGTAGTTCCATGTAGGAAAGACTGTTTGCTGTCCTACTGATCTGGCACCATTATGATCTGACTCAGCCACAGCACAGTCCAAATTTAAGTAAACACCATATGGACTGGTCCTATGCCTTGACTATTCTCGGGCAGATCTTTATCTTGTTTTCTAAGCAGTCAAAAATGTGTATGATCTGTCCACATTGTAGAGGGGAGAAAGGCAAACCTGAGCAAAGAATGAGGCAACTTTATCCATGGGCATAAATTCTCCCCAGGCTACTGTCAGAAGGCGGCTGCTGCTCAGGAAAACATCCCGAGTTACTACCAGCCTTAGCTGCAGTAACTGTACCCTTGAGCATTCTCAAATGGCCAGCCAATGGGGAGTCCTCTGCCCGAGTGAGGTTTTTAGCCATCTTTCAGTTCAATTGAAGAGGGAGCTTAAGGACATCATAGGGATTTGTAACGTTCCATGCAAGGTGTCAGACCCGTAAACTAGCGTGTCCATCGTGCCATGCACGCATGGAATCGTCTCTCGTTGGCGACAGACAGATTGAAGATGACCTTTTACTATTTAATTGTATTCATCATTTAATAATTCAAGAATACCTAAAAGGGATGAAGACTTCTTCATTCAGACTAGAATTAGACACTTTTAGAATGTTAATAGGAAATACAGGAAAGCAGAAGCACCTTGCCACCAGCCTGAAGGGAGTGCTTTTAAATGTCTTGGTTTTAAGATCTGTCCCTGGGCTGGGGAACTGGAGACCTAAGTTCTCACCCCAGGCAGCACTGAGATGCATGATATGGTGGTTATGTTTCCCTCTCTTGACAATGAGGGCATTGCACTGATATCTAAGGTTTGTTTTAACTTTAAAATTCTGATTCGTTTTAGTTAAGGGTTTGAGAAAATGTGAGGCATGTTCTTCTGACAGGTTTTGGACTCTCTCTTGTTAGGTATTATTTATTGCTCATATAGCCATCTCATTTATTAGGGTTTTTTTTTATAGCCAGGAATAGATTCAGAGATCAATACATTTTTATTAATGATAGTCCGTCATGCCTGGTAAAGAGATGGCAAGAGAGCTCATCTAGAATGAGCCACTTGAATAAACCTGACACACAAGCTTAGCTACGAGCTGCATTTTGGCAGGCCTCTCTATAAAATAATGACATTGGCGGAGGGGGAGGCTATGGAAACCTTCCTCACAGCCAGACTCATAAAATCAAAGGGCAGGTTTGGGGTGTGTTTCTCAGCGTTGGCTGTATATGCAAATCCTGTGACTTTTTTGAGTATAGCATTTTATCTTCAAAAGGACAAAATTTGGCATTTGCCATAGTCATTAAAAATGATAAATGCCTAAAATACTTTAGCATTTGGATTACTGGAGGCTAGAGCAAATATTGTTTCAATACTAAACAGTATTTCAGAGTAGAAAACTTCTCACTGAAGTTGTCAGGTCAGAAAATTAAAAATCTTTCCCTACTTTCCTTTAATCATTTGAAATTAGACATAATTGTAATTTATTCTTCTTGTGAAAATGAATAGTCTGGGCTCTTTGCAAGTGAATTTCTCCTCCCAGCTTCATTAAGAGATAGCCTCATGCCCCTGAAAGAGTTAATCCACTTTCAGATGGAGCTTTCCAGCCCTGTGAGCAGAGTTCAGATGATATCAAGTTCACTGTTCTTTTACATTTGTTTTGAGTCTCTTGAACTTCATTTTCATTCCAATTATGGGTAGAATTTGAAGTATTCTTTGGTCATTTTAGACTATTTGAGACCTTTTTCCAGAAATTTCACCTCAGAGTTTCCATCTCAGAGACCCCGAGAGCAAATGTAGCTTTAATCTCTTGTCTGTCTCTCTGTCTCCTCTTAATGACCTTAACCCTGACCTGAGGCCTGCTCTCTATAAGTGCCAAACTTGATTCATGCTCCTTGCTTGGTTTAGTTTTGTTCCTTTAATGAGCCAAGATGGCTAGGGAGACCTGATAGCTTATTTGTGCTAATGTAAGTATGCTCTGCTAGTTAACTCCTAACTCATTTATTTGGCTTTTACTTTTGCCTAGAATTGACCCTTTGTCTGTGAGATGACAGGTCCATATTTTAAACAAAGAGCTGCAAACAGTTCAGGTAAACAAGAGAGTCAGGAGCAGACGACTACCTTGAATGAAAGATAAGGCAGCTTTTAGGAGAAGCAGAGTGTTCGCGCATCCCATGTGACATTAGTGTGAGAGATGTGGCAGAAATGCCCGCCTGCTGCACTCCTGTGCAGGCCCCTTTTCCTCTTGGAGGTTCTAGCAATCATCCTATCTCCAAGTTCTTTTTTGTGTTTGAGACGTTATCGTCTGAAAGTCTTTATTTTTCTGATACTGTCAGTGTGTGCAGGGATGCTTTCTTTTCATGTGCATTTAATACAGAGTATCTCATGTTTTTTTTTCTTCTCCCTAAGTTACAGTGGTAGAACTGGGCCATCAAGGACACTTAGAAGGTAATAAGCAGGAAGAGACTCCTAAAGGGAAGATTTATGATAGGTTTGGATTCTCTGTTGTCCAGCTTGAGACTTTCAGCCCAATTCGTTTTGGATTGGTCTGTCCACAGGGTTCTGACAAATGTGTCTATCCTTGTGAAATTTATGCTTGCTTCAGTGTCAAAAAAAAAAAAAAAAAAAAAAAACTATTAAAAACTGATATGACTTTGAACAGTGGCTTGATCCCTGATTATGGCCTTTCCTGGCCATCCCATTTAATTTCTGGCAGGACCATCTAGTGACATTAAAAGCTGCCCCTTCCAAGGCTGGGTGTTCCCCGCATGGCACTGTACTCATAGCAGTTTAGTCTAGCTCCTTTTATAGGTCAGTGACACCTGGAAGCTTGTATAACTGTGTCACCACAAATCTTAAAAGATGCAATTTTCTTGGCAGCTTCATCCTCCTAAAATGAATTGGAGGGTGGGAGTGAAGGACAGGGTTCTAATCTCAGTGTTAGGATCAGGGAGGGAGGTCTTCAGCGTCCTCATCCGGGGAAACCGCTGACCAAAAGACCAGGAAAGAAGGCTGCAGTAAGTAGCATTGGTTGCACGGAAATTCTTGTCTTTTTAAACCATCTGCTTGTTCTCTGATTTTGTTTCTTGAACGGAACTGATGGCACCCTCTTCTACAGCATAGCTTTACATACTTAACCTCTTCTGAAAAAATAAAAAGAAAACTTCAAAGAAAATTCTTCCCAAGGCAGTCAAAGAGTTATCAAATCTCCAGCTCTTCAGAGTTGAGGAATCTTTTCTTGTGTTAGCCCTGTTATGCCAGATGGTTTCCTTTAAAATAAAAAAAAATCATAAATGCATTCTGCATGGTCAGGTATTGTCATCTTTGCAGAGAATTTTCTTTGCCTAATGTCCTATCTGATGGGCCATTCTGTGTATTATATGCTACATAATCTCCACAAATGTATACTGCGGTCCATAAAACTGCCATACTGTTTTCAGAAACTAGTAATTCACAAAGTAAACCTGAGACAGTGCTGTTAATAAACACAAATTGCAAACAAGAAGGTAGTAAGTGGAAATAATGCACTCATTTAGGAGTAATAAAGCCTTTGATCTTACTTTGAAGGAAAGAGTCTATGTTTAAACTACCCATTCAGGGACAGCCAGATGCCCATAAAGAGCAGTGCTTTGCTTTGATAGAAAATCACTGAGGCCTGTCTAGCAGGTCTGGTTTGTAAACAGATTAGTTAAGGGCTCATCAGGACTGATTTGCATAGGATTCAGGGAGCCCCAGTCACTTTTTCGACCTTAATGAGCAATACCATTTCCAGGTTGAAAAAAAAAAAAAAATCATTTATTTATTTTTTTTTTAAATTTTTTTTCACTTCAGCTAGAAATCTTAGATAATTATTTTTGCAGCAAAGGGAGAGAATATTCATATAAAATGAACCCTCTCTTCCTCAGCTAATGGGAAAATGATGACCTAAGGCTTGCTTTGTTTGCTCTAAATGGTGGAGGAAATAAGTTATGAGTGTAAGATTAGGTTACAAACAAGGGTTTTCCATTGTTTGAGAACTAAAGGGAGATTAATCTGGATTATAAGAGAAAAGGTAAATGACTGCAGAGGCAGACCATCAATATATTTATTCACAGATGCTTGTTGAGGGCCCTGGAGCTAAGCTGTGCTCAAGGCAGGCAAAGCCTCTGGCCTCAGAACCTACCAAAGGCTGTTTTTGCAGAGCCTACCAAAAGGAGAAGCTGGAACAGAGGACAAAACAGTTCAGCCTGTGTAGGCACAGGTTCTGAAATCTCCACCAGGTAGCAGCCATTGTCTTGAGAGATGGCAGAAATAGCTTTTCTAGAGGAAATGGATCTTCTTGTTAATCTGGTAAACTGATTGAATCTTTTTTTTTTTTTTTTTTTTTTAGCGTGCTAGGGATCAAACCTACTCGTGAATGCTAGGCAAACAATCTACCATAGAGCTGTACCCCTAGCCCTCCACTTTAGTTTTTTTTTTTTTACTTTCAGAATAACTAGTAATCGTCTTCCATCAGTAACCAGGAAAATGTCTTCTCCTTAAATTTTGGAGTGAAAAGTCAAAAGAAAATCTTTTCTTATTCTGATCACTGAAAATAACAAATAGAGCAGCTCAGTGGAGTCAGGGGGTAATTCTAAGTAAAATGAAACAATATCTGAAGTTTTCAACTCTGACTGCCACAAGTTCAGGGAGGCGAAAGTGGCGGTGGTACGCTTCTTTGTTGTTGGCAGTGTCCCACTGACACACAATGTTTTAAAATATTGTCAGCACTGGTGATACTGACTTGCTCAGTTCTGAACTTGGGTTGAAATAACAACCTTTGGCTCTGGTGTCCTGTCTTCTCAAGGCCAAGGACCTCAGCCTTACCCTGCTTCCTAGAAGCGAGATCCAATCAGCACACTCCTATAAATGTCACCTTGGATGCATTCCACTTGAGAGGACACATTGCAGCCCTGGGAAGTGTTAGAAGAGAGACTGAGGACAATTTCATACTGACTGGAGCAGGACTCCAGGTCCTGTCCAGGTAATTCAGATGGATGGGGGTGTCAGCCCTCTGCTTTTCCAGATGGATTTGATTAGGCTGAGGAGGAAGAGGAGACTCCTTAGGTTGCCTCCTTAGGAAGACAGGTAGGAGATGGTTCTAGTAAAATCCATTTAAGACCAAGTAAGACACCTGCACCTATCCATAGGTGGACAGAAATCTTGGTCCTTCAGGGGACATATATGAGGCCTGGGACTAAGCAGCTCTCTTTCTGGCACCTCCCTCCAGGCCCACTATTTCCTGATGGGGAGATCTCCTCCAGCTAGCCTTTTCCACTTCTGTCTCAACTTCCTTAGTGTCATATATCTTTCTGAACATATGCAGACAGGGGTCCTTGCCTGGGCACAGCCCTCTAGATGGTCACTGACAAAAAGACCCAAACCAACCACTCTTGACGTGTGATAGTACCCGAGTCTTTACCTTCACCACAGGCTGGCATGAGGCAAATCGGCAAGACCACTGCCTAGAGTTGTCCAAATTGAGCTCCATGATGGGAGGGAGCACAGCTTTATCACTGAGGGATTGCAAGCATCCAGTATAGTACCTGGGACTCACCAAATACTGCAATTGTTGGGTGAATGAATGAATAGATTAATAAATGAATGGGATAACCATTTTCTCTGATATGCACCCCTAATTTTTATTAGTAATTCTCTTGACAGTCTACTTTCTTTGGCTCATCAGAAACAGATCCAAAGCCATGGCACTGGGGTAGGACCGGAAGAAAGGAGAACTGATTGTGACAAAGTAACTTTACCCATTTTTAGGAAGTAGGAGTTTTGCCAATCTTAGGAAGCCTGGCTCCAAAGTTTGGAAGTTTTTCTTCAGTTAGGACCATGCCTCTTATTATGGACCCCATAACAATTCCAGAGCATCAGGAAATGCCCCTGTGAACTCGGTTGCATGCACAGGCTGCTAGGACAATCACTTATCTGTAGAAGATGCTCAATATATGTTCCTGTCCCTGCTCCCAGTGGGACTGCACTGGATGCTGGCAGGTAGAATCTTTGACAGGACTCACAAACCTCTTATCACATTGAAATGCTGCTGTGATCCTCATGCTCAGAAGATACACAAACCCACTGTGTCAAGAGGCCAGAATCTCTGCTTCTTCTTGTTTTCTTGAGTTAATATGTATGAGTGGAATACATTTTAAAATCCTCCTTTATTTCAGAAACTTGTCATTAAACTTTTGAGAATAATGCTGAAAATCATCTACTGCTGTTCTCGTCACCTCCTGCATCTTTTAATGTGGAAACATTAAAGCAGTATTAAAAATCAGGTGGGGGCTGGGAGCTTAGCTAAATTGTCAAGTGGGTGTTTAGCATGTTCAGAGTTGTGGATTCATCCCAGCACCTCGATGAATAAATAGATAAATAAATAAAAGTCAAGCCATGAAAGGGTCATGCCTGAGTTTTAATTCCAGTTTTGTGCCATTTCCTAGTCTGGGTCTTGAGCAAGTGACTTAATCTCTTTCAGTGTTAGTCTTCTCATCTTAAAGTAGGGATGATAACAGGACGTACCCTAAGGGGTAGATGAAAGGCAATCTATGTGTTGCATGCTGCCATATCGTAAATGCTCAGAAAAATAAAGAGCTCTTATTATGATCTACTGTTAAATAAGAAACCAGTTTGTGAAAAGCAAACTTGATAAACAGGAGACTTCAGTCAGCCTTCTTGAATTTGCTTGACAGAGATTTTTCTTCTCCAAGGCCATAGGTCCCAGTGGAAATAGTGAGAGGAAGCCTGGTTCTCTCAAAACCTGGCAGAAGAGAATGAGCCAGAAATGTGCTAGACTCCCTGGCTACATCTGCTAAGACAGACAAAATGGTTGACAAGTTCCTGCCCTGGGAGATAAATATTGTGAATGAAGTCCAACCTCACAGCTGGATCTTGGGCACATATCAGGTCTGTAAATGGTCAACCCAGGGGGGCAAATGGTGACCTGTCATCTTAGTCCCCTGCCTGACCCTGCCCTTCTCCATTCTTTGATGTGGAAAATGGATATTTTCTCAATCTTATGTAAAGTGCTATGCAAATGTGGTGTCAACACATACTCCCACCTCCATCCAATGAGATTGCTTCCCACACCCCCACTGAGTCTTTAGAAATTTAGAAATTCTGGAGCTGCCAGTCAAGCAGACCTTTCTCTAAGCCAGTTTCAAGATTGCTAGCAAAATGTTAGCAATTGTATTGCCACAGTTTGTGTACTGCAAATGTGTGTGTGTGTGTGTGTGTGTGTGTGTGTATATATATATATATATATATATATATATATATATATATATATACAAAAACTTTTCTGGAGAGCAGTTTGCTAGTAGATTAAAGAAATAAACACTTGTTTATAATTACAAAATTATTTTTTATCTTAACTTGTTTTATAATATTGACAGATTCTTTTCCATACTTTGGGCTTCTTATCAGCCTCTTTCTAACTGAGCTTTATCAGGTTCAGAATGAAGTTTTTTTTTTTTTTTTTTTCTGACAAAGCAGTGAAGTGGGAAGAGCCTCTTGGAATTCTAGGAGCTATGGAATGTTCCCTACATCTGCTAGAAATTGTCGATGGAGTCATGACGTGGCCAGTGAAAATTATCTATCAGCCTCATTGTAGCCACCTCCAGCTCTCCTAGTTGTTAGACAAGGAATACAAATGATTGCATATGGGCAACCAAACATGGTTCTAAAATAACAGAGCCACAGAAAAAAAAAATAGAGCTACTGTGTGTATCCAGGAGGGGAGGGAGAGGGGAGTGAAAGGAGAAGGATAGACGATTAGAGAGAGAGCCTCCATCATTTGGGATAGCATCTTGGGAGACAAGGAAAAGAATCAGGGCTTTGGAATATAGCAGACTTATGTGTGAATAACAGCATTGCCAATAAAAATAAAAATTTCTGTAGCTTGGCTTTCTTAGCTATGAAATTGAGAAGCAATTCATAGAACTTATACTGGGAAATCAAAAGAAATTCGAGTCCACGTAAAGCATCTGAGCTGTGGAAGGTGCTCACTAAAAGTGAGTTCCATTTTCAAATATTTTTTCCTGTTGTCTCCTTAAGGACACTATGTGTTGCATAAGGGGTGTTGATTTCAGATTCAGAAAGCATGATCCCTGTGACATCTCTGAAACATTTTATGTCCCAGATTTGAATGATCTGGTTTAAATAAGTGGGCATAGTCTTCACGATCTTGTGGAATTTTCAGGTATTTTTCTTGTACTGACCTTTTCAATTAAAAACCCATTGTTGATTAAGAAGTTGGTTGAATAATAATAATAAAAAGTAGGTCAGTAAGTCCAAGAGAAGCATTTAAAAAGTGATTACATAAAATCTGATGTTTCACCCCCTAATAAGCACTTGTGTTTAGCATCTTGGTGATTTCTATTCATGTCCTTTGCATAACTCACTGGTGGCTTTGAAGTGCACTCAAAAGAACTAAAAAGGTTAGTGAGCTAAGGGACAGGAGGATGTTATAAAGCCTGAGTTTACCCAAGTGCCCCATGCAGATAAGCACCAGGGTAGAGGAAGAATAAGAAATAGCCCTCAAGCTTGGGCCTTTGGTTTCACTTCCTTCTGTCCCAAGTAGTTGCTAAAGTAATTTACAGTTAGGAAAGCTGTGATCACCCTACCTGAGGCAGTAAAAGCTCATGGTGGGGACTGCTAATTTATCACAGGCAGTAAATGCTAACAAATTATACTGTACTAAAAGAGCCATTGCCCAGGAGTTTAACCCAGAAGATACCACCGACACAGAGCTTTTATTATTATTTTTCCCTTAAGATGAGTGGCTGTTTAGTCCACGGGATGCTTTTTATTATACTTTGTGAGTTCTTTAAATCAGATCCAAGGCTGACTTTAGTTTCTGACTTTGGTCTCACTGAGTTGCGTAGGGCCTTTTTTCCCCCTTTATTTCCTATCCCACGCTTAACCTCTGTCCCATAGCAGCTTTTCCAGTGTTTGGAGAGGGTATGTGGTTTGACCTGCCATGCAGTTAGAATAGGAAAATGTGCTCAAGGAAAATGATGTTTAACATTTGCACTTAGTCAAGACTTAGGCTTTCATTTTAACAGCAAACTACACCTCAATTGCAGGCTCCAACAGCAGTTGCACGTTAGGAAGCCCACTGCAGCATATAAAATGATCACCACAGTCCATCATGTTCCTTCTAGTGAAATCTAATAATTTCTTGTTAAAGATGTAGAAATTATTTAAAACCAATCCATTCAGGGGAAAAAAATCCTCTCTGGCTAAATTCATTGATACCATAGTACTTATTTATTTTTGGTACCTGGGATTGAACCCAAGGACACTTGGTTCTGAGCCACATCACCAGCCCTTTTCTATATTTTATTTAGAGATAGGGTCTCACTTCGTTGTGTAGGGACTCGCTAAATTTCTGAAGCTGGCTTTGAGCTCACGATCCTCCTGCCTCAGTCTCCAAAGCTTCTAGGGGATTACAGGTGTATACCACCATGCCTGACCTCATATTTATTTTAAAACCTCCAATTAAAAAGAAAATAGCCTGAGGATATGGCTCCGTGGTAGAGTGCTACTCTAGCATGCATGAGGTCTTGGATTTAATCCCCAGCATTCCAAAACAAACAAATCAACTAAAAAGATTGCCTTAAAATATGACAGGCTCCCAAAACTTCAAAGCCCTTGGTCATGGAAGCTTTGAGCATCTATATCTATTCTCTTCCTAAATGCCATAGAAAGGAGAAGAGCCAGGAAATATCACTTATTTTGCCTTTTTGGTGTTGATCTTTTAGAAAGGTTGCAAACTTTGTTTTTGTTAGTTTGGATTTTTTTTCTTTCCAGTTGAGCAAAAAGAATTGCCTTGCTTTTGTGTCACCCATCCTTTTGCTCTTGTGGACTGGGGACAAGCAGAGTGGTATCACTCGAGGGCATGATGATGTACAGAATCTCAGCCCAGCTCAGAATCTCCAGTGCAACTCAATCCCCACACAATCCCTTTTCAAGTTCAGTCTGAGGAGAACTGATATCTGATGGCTCAACTCAGTGCTGTGTCAGGAGATAGTAGTGTTTAGAGACACTGGCAGGTTTTTCGTGTGAAGAGATGTCCTTTGGCAGAAAACAACAACCACAACCAGAGACTTAGAGAAGTGGAGGTTTGCTGATGGGACATATAAGGACCTGAATTAGAGTCTGAAAGCAAGTCTTGAGGCAGATCTAGGAACCAGCTCCCCTCTCTCCCTAGCTTGGCTCCCAGACTCTGGTGCATTTTCCTCCCTCCCCTGTCTGTATCCCCAGGATTCCTGGAGCTTCTGCTGCTTTATGGCCTTGGCTTCCACATGGCCCATCGGGGCTCCAGCAGCTTTCTTTATCATCACATCCTTTTGGCTTTGGCTCACGTTGATGCAATGTTTCCCAAACCAGATTCTCAAGAGCTGGAATCTGATCGGCCCAATTCCTTATTTATTTATTTATTTTTCCTCAGCCACTCACAGGTCACACTGGCCAGCTCAGGACTGGACTTTTGGATCAGCTTAGGGGTGAGGGATTGCAAGTGATCTGCATGAAGGCCACCCCTCAGCAGGGGAGGAGGCTGAAGACCAGCAGGCTCTGAGAGGTGGGCTCCTGACCACCCATAAATCTGATCACAGCTTGTAGGAAGGACAGCGTGAAATCCTGAATGCTGCTTAGGAAAAACAAACCAACCAACAAACCTCTTACCTGTTCCCCAAAGCAAATGTTAGTTTGAGTCAAGGAAATCAAAAGGTTTATAAATTTATCTATTGACAGACCTATATTCTAGGGCAGGAAAGAGGGAAAGGTGAATATGGGAACTGAAAGTTGATTTTAAAGGTATTCAGTGGCCTTTAAATAAGACACAAAACTATGTATGTGGGAGTCTGGAGAGAGAAGGACTCACGGGCTGAAATTTTCCAGGTTACTATTTTGAAGAAAGGCACCCCATACATCTCTTCAAAGATCCCAATAACATAGCTGAGCTTATGAAGCCTGGAAGAAATGGTTAGAGAAAATTTCCATGTTTAAAAAATTATTACTGAAAGATCTGAAATCTTTAAAAATTCTATAAATTTGAATATATCTAGAAAAATTATATAAATTATTATAAATCTCATACTGTTCTATCAGTCATCTGAGGGTCAAAAGCTAAGTTCTTTTTTTGGGGGGAGAAACACCAGGGATTGAACTCAGGGGCACTTGACCACTGAGCCACATTCCCAGCCCTATTTTTGTATTTTATTTAGAGACAGGGTCTCCCTGAGTTGCTTAGTGTCTGGCTTTTACTGAGACTGGCTTTGAACTAGTGATCCTCCTTTCCTGAGTGGCTGGGATAAAAGTATGGGTCACCGCCCACCACCCCTACCTCAAAAAGATAAGTTCTTTGATGACACAACAAAGTAACATTATGGAATTTTGGATCTGGCTTTACAGTCTCTGCCCAGAGCTTGCTATACTGCCAAAGGTGGGATTGTTCTATTTGCACAAAGTTTCTCTGCTGGTGCCTCCTTTCCTCCAGGTCCTCCATCCTGGCTCCTCCAAACCTCCTCCACTCCTTTATCACTGGCCTATCCCACAGTTTGTTGGTTTATTTGCTTTTGTGGTGCTGGGGATTGAACCCAGGGCCAGGCCGTGTACATGCAAGGTAAGCACTCTACCAACTGAGCTATATCCCCATCCCCATCTCGCAGTTTGCGACTGAAGCACTACCCCAACCTGGCAGCTATGTTAACACTCTCACTGAGCCTTGCAGTGTCTCAGTGTTTCCCACAGCCCCCTCCCCCTCACCACACCCTCCTGCCACTCTGCAGGGCTTCCTTCCCATCTGCAGAGTGCTGGCCCATCCCTCCTTCTGCTCCCTGCACAGGCTTCCCATCCTGCCTTGATCTCCTCTGATCTCCCTCTGCCCAAATCCTCTCCCTTCCCAGGAGCATCTTGGGGTGCCTCCTTTAAAACCCTCCTCCTCCTTCTCCCTGGTGGGTTGGTTCTCATTCCTCTCACAGCAACTGACTCTCACACACCTTTTCTATGTTTCCCACAAAGATGTCATTCCTCTCCCATGAGGCTAGGAGTTGCTTGAGAGGGGACCTGAAAACGTCCCATTGTGAGCGACATGGTAGAAAAGCAAAGCAGGACTATAAGGCGTGTAGCATGTGAACTCAGATTTCTATCAAAATTCACCCTCTGTTGGGCTGAATGGCTGTGTTTGGTATGATGTTGACCAAGGTGCTTGCCTCTTCCGGCCTCAGCTTCTGTGTCTGTAAAATAAGAATTATACAGATCTCCTGGGCTTGTTGTGAGACAAGACGTCACAAGCGCCTCCCAATTCATCAGTTGCTGCTCTGGCAATTGCAGTAGGTGCTCAGTAAATGCCAAGCCCTTGTGCAGCCACTGGACAGAGATGCCAGAAGTCTCCAGGTTTAGCCAACAGCATTAACCTCCTTGTCCATCAAGACTTTTATAAGAGCTGCTAACAGGCAAGAAAATTACTGGGCTTGAATTTCAACCTCCTCCCCCTAACCAGTCACCTTTTGCAGGAGGTGCTAATGAGCAGCGAAATGGCCAAAAGGTGGGCAGTAAGGAGGCGGAAGAGGAGGCAGCCAGGGGATTTGGACAACCTCTGCTAGGTAATCAGCTATTGAAGCGGCAGGGCCTACCAGGCATCCCAAGTCCAGTGCTGGCCCCACTTTGGCACCAAGAGGAAGGAGAACAGGGTCTTTGCAGGGTCTAGAGTGGTGAATCTGGTGCTGGGGGAGTTTTGGAAAGAAGTTTGAACCACGCTTCCCCCACTCCCACCCCCACCATGACCTATAAGTAAGTTTCCAGGCTCCAACCTCCACCATGGGTGTTTAAATAGATGCTCTTCCTCTTGAGCAGGTTCTATTTTTACTGATCACCTTCTTGACAGAAATATTAAGTCACAGAATGTTCCTGGCAAGTGGCAATCTAAGAGTGCCATCAGCAGTGGATGGACAGGACTCGTTCATTCTAGGCCCATGGCCAGAGCAGGCTGGCCTGGGAGGGGCAGGCCCAGGACTGCTGGCTGCTTCCCAGATGCCCTGGAAGCTGGTGACATGGCCCTGCGTGTGGGAAAGTGTGGAACAGATAGCCGCGTTGCCAGCTCTAGGATTCTGGGGGACCATGAGGCCTTAAGGAGATAGGTGGGCAAGCCCCAGTGTTCACCGTGCCAACAACCTGCACCCCAGGGGTATAATAATCAGTGGCTCTCAAATTTGGCCACACTTGAGAACCACCTTCTGTTGTTCTTGAAAGGCTGTTGTGTTCACTGAGGTGGTACATCCTCAGCACTTAACACTTTAAATAAAGTATTCCTTTTCTCAGTATTCATAGCCATACACCTTACAAATAACAACGTATCAAATTAATGCAGGTCTAATAAAAATTGGACCCAATTTGAAATGATATTGTATAATATTTGGTTCCTATACCTTTATTCTGTCTTGGTTCTGCTGAACATTAAATCAGAGATTCCCAACAGGGAGGAAAAGAAGTGTGGTTCCTTAAGGAGGACTATCAGAAGTGGGCAGAGGAAGCAGGCAGAGTATAGTTTGGAAAAACCATGAACCGGGTTTGATGTCAGCAGTCTTGGACAGGCTGCAGAGGTCAAGTAACCTAAGACAGAGAGCTTGTGACACATATGTTTATAACCCACAAGCAGAGGGTTTTTTTTTTTTTTTTTGGTATCAAATTCATTTTTCTTTCAAAAGCACCATTATATTGATTTAATTCAAGATATATGATTTTTCTGTGTTTGGTTTTTAGATGAAGTTGTGCTATATTATTCAGGCTGGTCTCAAACTCCTGGGGTCAAGTAATCCTCCTGCTTCAGTTTCCTGAGTAGTTGGGTCTACAGCTGCATACTACCATGTCTGGCTTTCAGAATTTTTATAATTAAAAAAATTAAAAATTGAGATTTTAATATTTACCCCAGTGTCATGAGCTATTTCTCATAATAACAAGTAAGAAAAGTTTGGTCCTGATCTTTCAGGTGGGAAAAATTCCCAAAGAGAGATTAACACAAATATCCAAGCTCAAATTTATTGTCTTCTTACTGCCCCTGACTTTGAGATATGTTTCTTGATCCTTTAGGTGTGTGCTTAGAACATGTCATTGCATGGGGATCAAAGTTACAGAGGAAACGTTGAATTCACCTGAAAGGTGCAGTAGCCCTTTGGAAAGCCAAGCATTGGGTAAGAATGAGTTCAGGCTGAGAAACAGAACATATTCTTCTAGGGGTGAAAAGCCAGAGCAAGATGCTGGAAGGCAGGGCTGGGCATGTGGCTCAGGCGGTGGCACGCTCGCCTGGCATGCGTGCAGCCTGGGGTTCGAGCCTCAGCACCACATACAAAACAAAGATGTTGTGTCCGCCGAAAACTAGAGAATAAATATTTAAAAATTCTCTCTCTCTCTCTCTCTCTTAAAAAAAAAAAAAAAAAGATGCTGGAAGGCAGTGGTGTTGAGTTTTTTTGTACTTCAGTATCACCTGGGAGACTTCTAAAACAGGTTGGTCCTGCCCCTAGAATTGCCAATTCAATGAACCTGGGTTGAGGCTGAGAATTCATCTTTCTAATTCTCCTATGATGCTAATGCTGCAGTTCTGGTGCCCACACTGCTCTAACATAAAGAAAGCAAGAAATAAAGACAAGCTCCGTGGCAGAGTTCTGTATCCCAGGAAGAGGGAGCAATCTCAACAGGCAAGCAGCTGGTGGATTCTGTGGCTAGTCCCTGGATGTCCCTATCTAACCCTAGCCCTGGGGCCTTCCTGGGAAGCATGACACCTAGCCGCCCTATAAGTGGTAGAGCCAGAATTTGAAGCCAGCAAATCAAGAGATGTGAAAGATCTGATTTTTTTTTTCTACTCACAGTCTAACAAATTAACCTACTACAGTTTCATGGATGCTGGCATTGACTTATTTCTGAGTCAGAGACAAAGCACAATTTATTGCTCATAGCAATATCAGTAGCCAGAGGATCAGCATATTTTTTTTTTTTTTTTTTTTTTTTTTTTTGGTGCCTGTTTCCTGAGCTTCAATTCCCACAGGGCAACATGAAGAGAGCCATTTGATACCTTTACATATGGTGTATTGAGTTTTAATAGAGGAACCCTGGTATTAAGGAACCTGAATCTTTTATAATGAACAGAGAATATGTCTGACCTGCTCTATGGTGGGAGACACTATAACTTCCAAGGTTACAGCTACAAAAATTAAAAATTTATATATACACTGGAACAATGTAATTCAGTTTCTCTGCTTTGCTAGATGTGCAGAGAAACATAAGGGACCCATGGAGAATTGTCTCCTACCCAAGGGTTCAGTAAACTGTAGCCAACTGGCCTGAGGCATGTTTCTCTAGTCCCAGTAAACTAAGAATGATTTTTACATTTTTAATGGGCTATAACAGAGTTGTGGGGGAGGGGGAAGGAGGAAGAGAAGAAGATACAATTGAAACTTAGGTGACCTGCAAAGCCTCAAATGTTTACTCTCTGATCCTTTGTAGAAAAAGCTTGCCATCCCCTACCTTATGCAATATTGCTTCTGTAGTCCTTGGTAAGTTAATGCCAAGAAGTAGATGCAGTTGACTTATTCTAGCATTTTCTGTAAACTTGGATATTCTAGGACTAGGGTGTTGCAAGTTGAATTCCCTAGGGACTAGATTCTGAGATGGAGTTTAACATGCAGATATTAAGTAAGGCATTTCCTTTGGTACTGATGACTGCAGAAGATGGGGAAAGAAAGTTGGAGTGGGCAGAGGGATAAGTCATCTGTGGTGCAGGCCCAGGAATAGACTCAACCGGAATATCCCCTCAGAGTGTTCCAAAGTTGGGCTCAGATGTCTGGGTCATTACATGCTGCATCGGTTGGTTATTGGATGTGGGCACCCTGGGAAGAGACCAGACCTTGGGCAAAGTGGCTTTCTGGAGCTGAGGCAATCCCTGAGGATCTGACAACTGAAGGGAGTCTGCCACCATTTCGGGGCAGTCAGGACAACTAGCATTTTATTGAAGGAGAATCAGAGAGGTACATCACAGTGTCTGTCACATTGGACAAACATTTTAAGACTGTGACATTGGCCTCTACAAGATTATAAACTCCTTACTGGTGGGAATGATTTTTCTCATCTCTTTATCCTCTTAAGTACTTAGCAAGGATCCTACAAGAAGTGTAAGGCTGGGGTTGTGGCTCAGTGGTAGAGCACTTGCTTGGCACATGTGAGGCCCTGGGTTCAATGCTCAGCACCATATATAAATAAATAAAAATAAAGGTATTGTGTCCATCTACAACTAAAAAATATTTTTTAAAAAGAAGCATAAAATGAGTATATATTCTAGGAAGGGATGAGTGAGTGTTATGATCTGAATGTTTGTGTCCCCTCAAATGCTTATGTTGATATCTAAATTGCAATGTGATAGAATTAGGAGGTGGAGCCTTTGGGAGGCAAATAGGTAATGAGGGTAGAGTTCTCGTGAATGGAATTAGTGTCCTTTTAAAAGAGGTCTCAAGCTGGTAAGGTGGCACACACCTGTAATCCTCGCTTGCAAGACTGAAGTTCAATCCATGGCATTGATGAGTCAAACAGTGTTCAAATGTCAGGAGAATAACAATTTCAAGATGGGTACTAGAGATGCTATGAATTTGTTGCCTGAGGAAGAGCAGGTAGCAGTGGTGGAAAAATCTCCCATAAGAGGTGATGCACAGATTGTGCATCCAAGAGCATGGGAAGTCTGGCGTATCTTTCTCTCACAAAAAGATGAAGGGGATGTGAAAGGGCTAAGATGGAGCTCTCTCTTGTTGGACTTAGGACTCCCAGTTCTCTAAACATTCCATGGGGTTGGGGGCGGTGGTGCAAGCCTGTAATTCTAGCAGCTTGGGAGGCTGAGTCAGGAGGATCTCGAATTTCAAGCCAGCCTCAGCAACATGGTGCTAAGCAACTCAGTGAGACCCTGTCTCTAAATAAAATACAAAATAGGGCTACAAATGTGGCTCAGTAGTTGAGTGCCCCTGATGAGTCAATCAGTGGCATTGATGAGTCAAACAGTGTCCAAATGTCACTAACTCACAAAGGCTTTATGGGACACAGAAAATTCATGGCCTCTTATTCTTCTTTAAAAAACCAGAGCCCACAGAACTCCATCCCCCAAGGAGCAGGACACAGAAGTATTGATACCTCTGCACTTACTTTCTCCCAGGACCTACTTCTGTTCATAGGAACCTGTAGAGGAAAGCCTGTTACAGAATGCCATCATACCCTTGCTCCTTCCAAAGGCTGTTCTTAAAATCAGCTCAAACAGGAAAATAATAACTGTGATAGACTTGACCTTTGAAAAAGAAACATTAGATCTTTCTTCTGGTAGCTGAGGATTTCAGTGCTAGCAACAAAATTATGTGAGTCACTGACGGAAAAGGGGCCTGTAGCTATAGCTCTCAACAGCACAACTGAGAGGAGGGTGAAAGGCAGATTAATTAAAGTGAATTTTTTTTTTTTGGTGCTGGGGATTGAACCCAGGTCCTTGTGCTTGTGAGACAAGTACTCTACCAACTGAGCTATACCCCAATTAAAGTGAATTTTAATTATTCATTTTAAATATTAACTTTAAAAATATTAAGTGTTTAAATAACAAATGTTAACATTAACCATTAATACTAATAGCTTTGCATCCTCAGGCTTTAGTGTGTGGAATTGCAGGCCACATTTTCCTGCATTAGAATTAGATCCATGGACTTGGCTTTTCTCCTTTGGCCAGCATTAGATCTCAAGGAGGAAGTGGCAGTGTGGTCTCTTTAAGGGAGACATCAGGAACCACCCTCCAAGCATCTTGGGCTCCAATTTGCCAGGCAATATTGTGGATAAATTTCAGACCAGTAAAATGGGATATAAGTGGATGACCAAAAGAGAAAGAACCCTTGAACAGTTATCTACTGCCAAGCCAATCCCAGGCAGATACAATTTTCTGAAGTTTTGGTTGGTAATTCTTTAGAGCATCAAAGAAACAAAGAATGATAATGTTAAGAAGCAAATAGTACTGGGCATAGTGGTGCATGCCTATAATCCCAGTGATTTTGGAGGGTGAGGCAGGAGGTTCACGAGTTCAAAGCCAGCCTCAGCAAAAGTGAGGTGCTAAGCAACTAGTGAGACCCTGTCTCTAAATAAAATACAAAATAGGGCTGGGAGTGGCTCAGTGATTGAGTGCCCCTGAGTTCAATCCCCAGTACTCCGCTCCCCCCACCAAAAAAAATGGAAAAAGTGTTAAACTTTTCCATAACAAGGATAAAAAGAATTATAGGAACCCTTTAAAAGCTGTATTTCATAATAAATGACAGATTTGTGCTTTCAGTATCAGCAGATTAGGAAATTTGGACCAATTTACATGTTGAGGATAATTTAAAAAACCTGGACAAAATAGTTTGTAAAAATCTTCTGGAGCTGGATGTGCTGATACACACTTATAATCCCAGTGACTTGGGAGGCTGAGGCAAGAGAAGCATAAGTTCAAGGCCAGCCTGAGCAACTTGGTGACTCTGTCTCAAGATAAAAATTGAAAAGGGCTGGGGATGTAGTTCAGTGGTAGTGCCCCTGAATTCAATCCCCAGTACTGAAAAAGAAAAAAGAAAAAATCAAGAAGAAAAGAAAATATCTTCTTGAAGGCATTAGAGGGCTAATAAGGCAGAAAAGAATCAACAGGTTAATACACGGGAGAAGATTGAAATCCAGAGCAATGGAAACCCAGTGCATTTAGGAGGACTTCTGCCAATTCCAGAAGAGGCATTTGAGAGGTTAAGAAGCTAAATAGGGCTGTTATAGTTAAAGCTTCATCCCAGGTTTTCATAAACTGACTTCCAGAGCACTCACGTATAATCCAATCAAGCCTTTATTGAAGCACACTGGTGGCGGCTGACCAGAACATAAAGCTGTTCCCCTGTTCAGCCCCGAATAATTGCAAGGGTGCTCCTTATAAGCCTGAAAACCGCAAAAGGGATGTTCGGGGGCGGGGGTGGGGTTGGTGGGTATAGCCAATGCAAGCAAGCCAGGTTACAGAAGCGGGAGAGTGCAGTCAAGCGGTGGGAAGCAAACCAATCACAGTTAGCCCAGTCACCCCAGTTACAGAAACAGAGCCCCGTTACCCTAGTTACAGAAACAATGCCCCATTAGGTAGTTCTGTGTTCTTAAAGGTTTCTATAGCAAAGGGAAAAGAACATCTTGCCCCAGTCATGACCCTTCTACTTGGCCTGGTTGTTTTACAGGATGAAGTCATAAAACAAAATGGAGTCACATTTGCTCTTACTATTACAGGGTTTCCACAGCTTTGCAGGACTTGGGGAAATAGAACTTGGAATATAGGGTTCCCAAAGTATAGAAGCCTGGTAAATTTCCCTCAAATTGGGGTGATAACCCTAAATATATAGACCTAGAGTAAAGATGAACCAGAAGTAAACTAACTTTCAAAAGGACTGAAACTTTCTTATCTCTCGATTTGGAATAAAGGGATCCCAGGTAGCTGATATTCCTAGGTATCATCCTGAAGCAAAAGCAAATCTTTTCTGAAGGGATGTGAACATTATCCTAACCTACTTTTCACACCAATTTTTGGCATTCAATCAAATAATTTTTTTAGGCAAGGAAACAAACACGAAGAGAGAGAGAGAGAGAGAGAGAGAGAGAGAGAGAGAGAGAGAGAGAGACCCAGGGGATACAGACATTGGAAGTAATAACACAGACTTTAACCATGTTTGATATAATTTAAAGGTATAAAAATACCATTGAGATTTTTGGTCAAGAAAGATCAAATAGAATCTGTCAAACTTAAAATTCAGCTACTGCAATTAAAAACTCATTTAGTGGGTTTAGTACAGATTAGACACTATGGAATGGAAAATTAATGAACTATAAGAAAGACCATAAATACTTAAAATGATATTTTAAGTGGAAAAGACAGAAGAAAGAATAAGAGACATGGAGATTCTATAAAAATGTCTAACATAATGTATTTCAAAAGCAGAGGAGAGAGATTTGGTAGAGGTAATACATGAAGAAATAGTAGGTGTGAATTTTCAAAAGTTGATGCAAGGTATTGAGCCACAGATTCAAGCAGCACTACAAATCCCAAGCAGGATTAATAAAAGAAAAACCAGACCTAGCACAGCAAAGTTAAAAATGTTCAAAATATCTTCAAAAAGTTGCCAGAAAATCACTGCTCATTTAGAATCCTATACTCAATAAAAATACTCTTTGAAGGAAATGGGGTTGTAGCTCAGTGGTAGGGTGTTTGCCTAGCACATGCAAAGCACTGGGTTTGATCCTCAGCACCACATAAAAATAAGTAAATAAAATAAAGTATTATGTCCAACTACAACTAAAAGAAAACAAATTTTAAAAATCCTTTGAAAATGACCAAATTATATTGTTATATTTTGTGCATGTACAAATATGTAACAATGAATTCCACTATTATATAGAATTATTATGTACCAATAAAAAAAACCCTGAATGTTAAGTAAACATAATTTTAGCAAAAAAGTGGATGAATTTGTCACCAGCCAACCTGAACTAAAGGAAATACTAAAGCATGTTCTTCACACAGAAGAAACTAAGCCAGGTACAGTGGCACATGATTGTCATCCCAGAAACTCAGGATACTGAGGCAGGAGGACTGCAAATTTGAGGCCGGCCTCAGCAACTTAGTGAGACCCTGTCTCAAAATAAAAAATTTAAAAGCCTGGGGATGTAGATCAGTGGTAAAGCAACCCTGGGTTCAATCCCCACTCCAAAAGAAGAAAAAGAAAAATGATTAAAGATAGAAATTGGGAATGTAGGAAGGAATTAAGAGTAAGGGAGAGTGTTAAGTATGCAGGAAACATGAATACTGAATGTGATAATGATTTGTAGAACTTATATCTATAGTATCAAATGCAGGGCAGCAACATCATGGAAGGTCAGGATAGTGAGGAGGGGCTAAATTAAAAAATTAGTTTCCTTAGACATCATTGGAAGACAATAAACATATAGTATAACATTAGGTTTTTACAAATCAAGAATATATGTTACATCTTGAGAATAATGACTATAAGAATAGTAAAGGAGTATACAACACTTCACACATGTACTCACACCTATGCACACTTTGTACAGATAAGAAAAAGAAGAAAGATCCACCAAAATGTTAATAGTGATTATATTATATGTGGGTAATGGCATCTGGACATTTTTTCTTTACTTTGCTTATCTATATTTCTTAAAATTTCCATCTAACATATGTAAAGGAACTATTACCATCAAAATAGCCATGCCTTCTAATTTTTATGATTGTTTCCATTGTTAGCTCTTCTGAGCTGGAGAAGATGATCAAAAGTAAAATTTGCTGTGAATTTAGAGTATGGGTTTAAAAAAATCAACAATGTATTCTGAATATCTTTATCTGTCATTAACTGTTACTCTGTAATATTTTATTGATTGTAAAATCACCCATTATGTAGCTGCTATACAATTTGTTTAGCCATTTTCCTCTTATTGGATGTCTGGATTATTTCTAATTTTTAGAAGTTATAAACACTCCTAATGATCATTTCTGCATACACGAATTTTTTTCTATTCCTAGAGGTGTGATTGGTAGGTCAAAGGGCCTACAAAATAAAATGTTTTCTGGTTCTTATTACCAAATGGCCCTCTGTTAAGGCTGTATCTAGTTGCTGTTTAATTGACCAGGTTAGGAGTATTGGGGATACATAGTAACTGCTTTAGCAGTGTGCACACAGTCTTGTCTGGGAGAGTTCAAAGAGTGCCCTCCATGCTGCTGTGGTCACACCTTGAGAACTAGGCCCAGCAGTGCAGGAGTTTGTTAGTGTTCAGGACAGAAGGGATTCGCAGACAGGGAGCAGTCTGATGGGCGTGGCTCTGTGTGGGGAAGCTTCCTGGAGAGGTGAGATTTAAGGGAGGCCTAGAGCTGGGCATGGTGGCACACACCTGTAATCCCAGCAACTCAGCAGGCTGAGATAGGCTGATTGAAAGTTCGAGTCCAGCCTGGACAACTTAGGGAGACCCTTTCTCAAAATAAAACATAAAAAGGGCTGAAGACGTAGCTCAGTGGTAAAGCACCCCTGGGTTCAATCCCCAGTACCAAAAAAAAAAAGGCCTTGAAGGCGGCCAACTGGCTGGCCCAGAGGTGGCAGAAACAGGGGATATGAATGAAGCACCTGGCCCAGCACACTGGGGCCTCGAGTGGCTTGATAGGAGAAGGAAGTAGGTACTAGGAAGCAGAGCTGAACAGGCTGACTCAGGGCTGGCTGGGGATGGGGCAGCCAACCCATGCTGGACTTGATAAAACGGGAACCAGCAGCCAAGGAAGAGGCTCGATGACAGGGACATGTCTGTGTCCTCATTTGACTCCCACACTTGATGATTCCTCTGAAATAGGAAGAAACTGGGGTTTCTCTGCTTTTTATAAAATTAGAAATAAACAACGCTGCCCATTTGCTAGATAGTCTTGGAAGGATAATAAAAATAAAACTTTCCTCCTCTCTCAGCAGAATGGAATTAGACTCACCTTGTTACAGCCTGCGCTGCTGCCAATTAAAGTGAGAGAGAGAGAGAGAGAGAGAGAGAGAGAGAGAGAGAGAGAAATTCTGCCGAAACCTCCTTACTTTCCAGCTGCTCTTATTTAATCCAGGTAGTTTAAATCCCCCAAGGACCTTAAACTAAATCAACCACCAAATATTGAAAAATAAAAACAAACTGTTAATTAGAGGGATTGTAAAGCATGCCTTTCCTTTTGTGTAGGAAAGGAGGGGCACAGAGGGGAGGCTGGGTGGGAACTCCTTCAAAGGTGTGGGAGAAAGACATTGAGGGCACCTTTCTTTTTCCCCTGGGATTTCAAAGCAAAGATTTGTAAAAAAAAAAAAAAAAAAAAAAAAACTCTGGGAATACTAGGGACAGTGCTGGCATCTTGTTAAATCAGGCAGGGGACCTCATTAGAGATGGATAGAAGCAGGCGGTGTCCCTCCTGGGAAAAGCCTAAATGGAAGAGTGCTCAAGGACAGCTCCCATGCTGTCCCATGGACATCAGTTGCCAGTTCCCACCTCCTGCAGCAGGTCTAGTCACCTTCAAGGTTCCACCAAAGTCTGCCAGGGGAAGCTGCCTATCACTAAGGCAGATCACCTGGGGCCACAGCTCTCACCCTGGAGGAAGAGAAAAGAAAAGGTGCCATCCAGAGACAGCAGTGGGCAGCAATCCCCTCTCTCATCTGGGCAAAGGCACCCACTACTGTCAGAATATTCTTTTTTTTAAAAATTTTCTTTTAAGTTATAGATGGATACCAATGCCTTTGTTTATTTATTTATTGAAATTTTTAATTGTTGATGGATATTTATTTTATTTATTTGTACGTGGTGCTGAGAATTGAACCCTGTGCCTCAGGCATGCTGGGCAAGTGCTCTACCACTGAGCCACAACCCCTGCCCCGTGGCTTTGTTTATTTATTTTTATGTGGTGCTGAGGATTGAACCCAGTACCTCACATGTGCTACCACTAAGCTACAACCCCAGCCCACTGTCAACATATTCTGACCCAATTTCCTCTACTTTTCGTTGCTTGGTCTGTGGGATTATGTCACTGTGTTAAAAAAATCAGGACTTTGGGGGTCAAGAAATGAACACTTTGATTTTTCACTTTTGAGTTTGTGGTTTAAACTGCTAATAGATCTTCACATTCTTTATGCCATAATTTAACCTGTTCCCTATTCATAAACAATTGTTTTTTGTTCCTTATCTTTTGAAATCAGAAACAAACTGCAGAGATTATACGTATGCATACTTCTCTGGATATAACATACTTATCTGTGGGTTAAAAATCCTGCTATTTAAAACACAAACCTGAAACTCCTAGAGGACAACCTAAGAGAAAACCTAGATGACCTTGGGCACGGCACTGACCTTTTAGATTCTATACCAAAGGCATGAGCCATGGAAGAAAGAATTTTAATGGGCTTGATTAATATTAAAAATTTCTGCTCTGCCAAAGGCAGTCAGGAGAATGAGAGACAAGACACAGACTGGGAGAAAATATTTGCAAATGTGTATCTGATAAAGAATTGTTATCAAAATGCACAGAGAACTCTTAAAACTCAATACTAAGATAATAAACAATGAGCCTCTATGTATAATTATAACCCACTGATTAACATACTACTACTACTACTAATAATAATAAGGATTTTTTGGTGGTACTGGGGATTGAACTTGGGACCTCATGCATGCTAGGCAAATGTTCTACCACTGAGCCACATCCTCTGCTTTGAGATTGATCAAACATACACATTATGTGTATGTCTGAATGTGGCATAATGAATCCCATTATTGTTTATAATTTTGAATAATGCACTAATAAAAATATACAGAAAGGAAAAACGAAAATAAGCAAACTGATTAAAAAGTGGGTCAAAGATCTTAACAAATACTTCATTAAAGAAGATATACAGATAGCAGCTATGCATATGAAAAGATGCTCAATATTATATGACACTAGGGAAATATAAATTCAAACAACAGTGAGATACCTCTATATACCTATTAGAATTGCCAAAATCTAGAACACTGACAATACCAGTTACAAGGATATAAAACAACAGGAACTCCCCTTCATTACCAGTAGAAATGCAAAATGTTATAGCCGTGTTGGAAGAGTTAGGTTGGTTCTTAGAAAATGAAACATATCCTGACCAAACAATCTAGTAATTTTGCTCCATGGTGTGAACTCAAAGGAATTGAAACTCGTGACCATACAAAATCCTGTACACAGATGTTAATGGCAGCTTCATTTGTAACTGTCAAAACTTGGAAGCAACCAAGGTTTTCTTCAGTAGGTAAAATGCTAAACCATACTACATCCAGGCAATGGAATACTATTCAGCACTAAAATGAAATGAACTATCAAGTCAAGAAAAACCATGGAGAAACAGATGCATCCTATTGAGTGAAAGAAGCCAACCTGAAAAGGCTCACTACTATTTGGTTCCAACCATATGATATTCTGGAAAAGGTAAAACTGTGGAGGGAGGCATTGAAAAGATCAGTGATTGTCAAGGATTGTGTGTTGTCTGTGTGTTGTGGGAAGAACACAGGGTATTTTTAGGGCAGTGTGATATTCTAATGGTGGACACATGTCATTATACAATGGTCTGAATAAACAAAATGTTCAATACCAAAAGTAACCCTTAATTTAAATGATGTACTCTGGGTGATAATGATGTGTCAGTGCAAGTTCATCTTTTGTAGCAGATGGACTTCTCTGGTGGGGCTGTTAGTAATGGAGAGTATCAGGGGTAAAGGTTAAAGAGTAATGACTAAGAGGCATGTTATTGTGACATCATTAAAAATGTTTTGAGCAACTTTATACTGTAGTGAAGAAGTCTAGAACTTTCTACACATAAACCATCCTCTAAAAGTTTCTGTGGAACAAAATCAGTAATAACATCGATCAGACCGTGACTGCACCACACATGATCTCCTGTTAACCTTAGAACATCCCCGTGAGGTAGGATCATCATCCCTAATCTCTGAACGAGGGGACCTAGAGCTCAGAGAAGGTAAATAGCTCACCTGCGGTCACACAACTAATATATGGCAGAGTCAGGGCTGAACCCAGACTGTGTGATTCCAGAGCCTCAGTCCCACCCCAATGCTGCCCTGCCTTACAGAGTTTACACAAGTGACAAAGAAACACAAATTTCTAGATGTATTCATATTGAGATGTTTTTCAGAATGCTACTGTAGCTTTAGCATGCAGACAGAAATAAGCCTTGGTAATGCAAAATAGGGACCAGGCTTTACTCATTCTGGGTGACAGAATCTTGAATATAAATCACTAGTTTGGATCTAGCTGGTCCAGGAATCCATAGATCCTGGGTTCCTTCTTTCATGTAAGACTTGTGCTCCAGACTCACCCCCACCCTTCTCTACCTCCCTCTGCCTCTGGTGGCTGATCCCTAATGGCTGTGTCACCTGGCTTCCTGCCTCTGGGCTCTGGTTTGATTTGGCCAATGGGAAACACTGGGAGGAGATTGAATGTCAGTAGCTAAGAAAGATCAAGACATTTATTCTACTGTTTCCTTCCCTCCGGGCTTAGATGGACCTCTGCTTCTTGCTTCAGGCTACTACATCTCAGATATTGCTTATGCAATTTGCTCTGAGAACAGTTTTTCCAAACTGAACCTTTGATTGCTTTGGAAGCCTCTTTCCCCTACTATGCTTCAAAAATTCTAGCTCTGCCTGTAGACAACCTCTCTGTCTCTAAGCAGGGCAGGTGTGTCTGCATTCTCTTATTTTTCTACACGCTATGACAAGAGAGGGGCTGTTTTTGGAATGTCTTCAGGGAGTCACTTCCTTCTTGCCTTGGGTACTGTCTCTATTCACCTGTACTTTGTGAAGACCTGTGCAACAACAATCCTGTGCAAAACGTATACTCAGCTCCCTGTGAAAGTTTCTCTCTAATCTCTTCATGGCAAATTCTATTTCCAAAGGAGGATGCAGTAGTATCTCCTGCCTCACCTGCTTGCTTTCAACGTGGTATTTATACTCCCATGAGAGGTGGTCCTTTTGTCCCACCCATCCACCTCTCTGGGTCTGAGTTACTTCTCTCAGTAAAGTGCAGCAGAAGGAATGAGATAGGATGTCTGCAATTAGATCAGGAAAGGCTCACTCTGCACAGGCTCCCTCTTGGGACCTTTTCTTTCAGAACCAAGCAGCCAGCCTGTGAGAGGCCCAGGGTCTATGGTGTGTTTCAGTTCCTGGCCCCAGCTGATCCAGCTTTCTACTTATTCCAACTGTCACCAATGTAAAGACCCACCTGGAAAGTAGATCCTTCAATTCCAACTATTCCAGCCCCTTGCTGTCTGGATCTTCCCATCTAAGGACCCAAGTACGACAGAACAGAAAAGAACCATCCTGTGTGCTTTTTCCAATATTTGATCCCCATGATTTATGTTTTATACTAGTAAGTTTTGGGTGTCTTGTTTTGCAGAAGCTGGAACATGAGCACATGTCATATCCGATACTGTTCAGTTCCGTGGTGACAGTACTGCCTGGTTCATTAGAAACACACAGCCCTAAGACTCAAACTTCAGTACATCTTCTTTTCCATCTCTAGTTTGGAAGGAGGAAGATAATATTTGTTTGGATTCTCCAATCATCCATTTAGTTATTTGAAAAAAAAAAACCTGGGTATTTATTATCGAAAGGATATTACAAACATTGAATATACTGCTAAAATTCCAGTGCTCCTTTTTGCAATGGGGGTTGGAAAGTTTTCTTTCCATTGCAAGAGTTGCTTCTAATCTCTCAACCACCCATCCCTGCTCTGATGAAAGTTGAATACCATATGCCTTCCATCCCTGCTTCTGCCTGGGATACATGCTAACATTAGCTTGCGCCACACAAAACTGCCCCTTTGAAGTCCATAAGTGGTGAAATATCAGTAATTTCATGTGGCTGTATCTAAATATTAACCTCTAACTCCTTGTATACATGTACCATTGAATTGTATCCTTAGTTTTCAAATGGTTCTTGCTTCCTACTTCCCACTTCTGTCACTACTCCATGGATTTTTCTGTATCACAGCATCGTGTCCTTCCCCCGTAACACTTATCATAAGCTGTAATTAAACATGTGTTTATTATTTAATGTCTAATACTCTAAGTAGACTTATACAAACTCCATGAGAGCAGCACAGCACTTTATCTCAGACCCCAGCAGGGGGCCTGGGACATCATAAGCACTTCATAAATGTCATTTGAATTAATGAATATACAATATGACTCTCTTCATATACAGACAATGTTTTCATTCTGTTGCCAGAATGTCCTATGCACACTATGGCCCTTGTCATTGTATCTGGATCAGAATGTAAGCTTTTAGAGCTGTGAATGATCCCTAATCCTGATTGCCCATTAGAAATACCTGGGAAGGGTTGGTGATGTAGCTCAGTGGTAGAGTGCTTGCCTAGATGCCCAAGACCCTAACTTTGACTGCTAGTACAGTCAAGAAAAAGAAGATGGAGAAGGAGGAGGAGGAGGAGCAGAGGGGCGGGGAAGGGGAAGGAGAAAGAGAAGAAGGGAGAAGGAAGGAAGGAAGGAAGGAAGGAAGGAAGGAAGGAAGGAAGGAGGGAGGGAAAGGAAGGAAGGAAGAGAGGGAGAGAGGGAGAGAAGAAGACCTGGGAAGATTGTAAAACTTATTGGAGGATCTGTCCTCAAATAAATCAAATCCAGGTCTCCAAGAAATGGAGCCCAGATGTAGTAGAGAAACACTATCCTTCAGAGGTCTATATGTCCAGGGCTATGCTTTCCTTTTGATGCCCAGTGGTAGATTTAAAACCCTGTCATTTTGTTCTGGGTCCTAATTGCCTTCTTTGGGCACATTAGATATTGCCACCAACCTCCAACCAGTAAGTTTTGGAAGCCAATCAAACTTAATTTTGCAAGTAATTTTTCCCACCAGCTTGACTAACAGGCAGCTTTTAGGTTTTCTATACAACATTACCTCTAAATCCAACCAACTAAACACAAATCTAATTAAAATAATGTGTGTTTCAAGATAGGTTCTTCAACCTCTCCTTCCAACAGCATTGCCATGTTTAGACCCGGCCTGTGGAGAAGCTCTCAATCCTCCATTTAACTCTTCCCTTCCTATCTTTCCAGCTCTTGGAATATGTACAAATGTACAAAGTGTACAAATTTGTATAATATGTACAAAGTGAAATAATAAGCCTCCCCAGGTCACACTTTAATGGGCATCCTTCCATTTAACCTTCTTTCAATGCATCCATCCACGTATCCATTCCTCTAACCATTTGAATACTGAGCACAGATCTTGTAGAATTTTCTATGTGCTGACAACCAAACCTTATCTATTAGAGGACACACAAAACTGAATAAGGCTTAGTTCCCTTCCAATTATCTCAGAAAACCAGAAATTAGAAAAGGATGAACTGCTACTAAGACATAGAAAGTCTAGAATATAGTGAGGGTGTTGGGTGCCTATAGTCCCAGCTATATGGGAGGCTGAGGCAGGAAGATAGCAAGTTCAAGGCCAGCCAGAGCAACTCAGTGAGACCCTCAGCAACTTAGCAAGACCATGCCTAGAAAACAAAAAAATAAAAAGTACTGGAGATGTAGTTCAGTGGTAAAGCACCCCTGGATTTAATTCCTAGTACCAAAACCAAAAAACAAAAACATAGGGAAATGATTCATTATCAACTAGAGAAATAAAGGAAGGAAGACTATGTGTAGGTGGCATTATCAAGTTAAGTAGGAGTCCACTGGGTAGAAGGCAGAGGGGCAGGTGACAGATATGTGGGCAAAAGTAGAGCCTGAAAAATCAGAAGAAACCCAATAGTTCTGGATATAACCAAAATAAACCAGGCAGTGTGTGTTTGTTGTTGTTTTGTTTGTAGTGCTGGGGTCTGAACACAGGGCCTCATGCATGTCGGCAAGTGTTCTATCACCCAGCTTGGTGATAATTTTTAAGGCTTTATTGTGAGTGGCTCACCACAGAGGGCCCTCTCCTCATTTCCTAAGCACAGGACAAGTTGCACATTTGTTACCCACATTCATGCACAACTAATTTCATTTTCATAAACTTTATTGATTCCACCATATTCTTTATAGCCACTGATTTTATATACCCTTCTCATCAAACTGCAGGCTTATTATTTCACTTTGTACATATTGTAGTAATTGAATCGCTTACTTAATGGCACAATAAGGTTTTGTACACTTTGCCATTGACACTGCTGACTTAGCATAGTTTGTCTCACTTTACTGCATTGTTCTTATTAATTCTTCCACAGCCAACTAAGCTGTTTCTCTCGAGAATTGCCTGGGAGGCAGAAATCCTTATTATTGTCCCACTTTGCTATTACTGGAGAGGAGCAGAATTTTGAATTGGTCTCACTTTCTAGTAAATACAAATCAGGGATCATTTCAGTCCTATATCACCACCTATGGAACCACCTCAAAACATGGTGGTTTAAAATCCCAACAGCTGTTTATCTCATCTCACAATTCTGTGGGCTGGCTGGGCTCGACTGGATGGTTCTTCTGCTCCTCTGTGTTGGTTGAGGCTGTAGTCATTAGAGGCCCCACTGGGCCACAGTTTGTAAGCTGGCTTACCAACATGGCTGGCAGTTGGGAAGCTCCACAGGGGCCCTTGACCAGAGCATCTTAGTTCTCCCCCATGTGACCTGCCCAGGCAGGGTCTGGATTCCAAGACCCAGCCTTACCAACAAATTAGAAACATCAAATTAGAAACTGCACATGTCTCAATGCTCAGCTTCAGAAATTACAGTGTCACTTATGCTGCATTTTATTAGATAAAATAAGTCACAGGGTCAGTCCAGGTTCAAGGTGAAAGGATACAGAGTGTTGGAAGAAAACTATTATGACAGTAGCTCACAAGAAAATTGTAAAAGGTGCACTAAAATTCAAGATCCCTCTGTTGACCCTTTTCTTTGTATTTTTGGAATTTTAATAAAACATTTGTTACTCATTAGAGCCCATGTATCATGAAGCACAGAGACAAAATTAAAGATGAGAAATTAATCACACCATGAGATATCACTTTATACCAGTTAGGATAACTATAATAAAAAAGAAAAAATGATAAGTGTTGATGAGGATAAAGAAAAATTGAAACCCCCATATGAGGTAGATGGACATGTAAAATAGTTCAGGCACTTTGGAAAATAGTTTGGCAAATCGTTAAAATGTTAAATATAGATTTGTCACATGATCCAGCAATATATATATATATATATATATATGAATTGAAAACCTGTCTGGGATTAAGGATGTGGCTCAGTGGTATAGTACTTGCCAAGATACACAAGGCTGGATTCAATCCTCCAGCTGCCCCTCCCACCCCCCAAAAAAAAGGAAAGAAAAGAGAACTTATGTCTATACAAAATGTATGCACAAATATTGATAGCAGCATTATTGATAGTAGCCAAAAAATGGGAGCAACCCAATTGTCCATTGACTGATAAGTGAATAAACAAAATGTAGACTATACACATTGAAATGTTGTTTTGCCATAAAAATCAGTGAGGTACTAATATATTACAACATGATGAACTTGGCAACATTATGCACTGTGAAAGAAGCCAGTCACCTGTTGTACCATTTGGCTTATATGAAATGTTCAGAAAAAGTAAATCTGTAGAGGCAGAAGATAGAACAGTGGCTGCCTGGGACTGACTCTTTCCCTCTTACCCTCCTCTCTCCCTCTGTTGGTGTGTGCACGTGTGTATGTAGAGAAGCTTTGGAAATAGAAGTGGGAGTGCCTGCTAAGAGGTATGGAGTTTTAGGGACAGTGATGAAATTATCCTAATATAAAATATGATGATCGCACAAATGTAAATACACTGACAACCACTGAATTTTACATTTTAAGTGGGTGAATTACATGGTATATAATTAAACTTAAATAAAGCTTTTTTAAAAAAGAAATTATCCAGCAGAGAGATTTAGAAGCTTTTTAACCTTTTGTTAGTACATCTATCTTCTAGTTTTGATCACCCCTTCATGATGAGCTCCTCACCTGCAAAAGTACAGCTGTGACACCTGCCACAATTCTCTCCTGTCCCTGCTGGGGGCTCTAAGCATGGTTTGCATCTTCCTTTCCCAGAATCCTTAGTGCCCATCCCCTACTTTCTACAGCATTAGTCCTGGTCCCTTAGACTCTATCATTTTAAAAAAAGATGTTTTTGTAGTTATAGATGGACAGCAAGCCTTTATTTATTTGTTTACTTTTATGTGGTGCTGAGGATCGAACCCAGCGCCTCACACATGCTAGGCAAGTGCTCTGCTACTGAGCTACAGCCCTAGCCTATCATTCACACTTTCAACTCCTCCCTCTCGCTTTAAAGTGTTCTGAAATACTTTGTATAAAGGATAAGGCAGCACAAGACAATAACTAGTGCTGTGCCTAGTTATTGTCTCATCTGGCTTGTAAAGTTCTAGCAAATGTGAGAATTCATAGAAAATTACCTCTCATCCAAGTGGATGAACTAGACCTTTTATTTCAAGCTATTGATCTACATAAGGTAGATGCAATGATATTTTATGCAATGGTTTTCCTGTAGCAGCGGCTGCCACCCTGCCCGCCACCCCATGCCAACTAAATGAGCCAGCCATTCTATAGAAGCAGCAGGGGAAGAGGCGGGCACTCTGGATTCAGGGGACCAGCAGCTGCATTTCCCCAGGCTGCAAATACAACTTGAAGTATACGACTCAGCCCTAAGAGAGCACTGTGTTACACATAAGTTGGAAGAGTCTGTTTGACAGTTGAAGTCAGACCGTTTTGATTTTTACATAAAGATAGTTAAACATTGTCTTGACAGGTTTATTCTAATTTGGTAAAGGCAATAATTTTATGGGATGGTAACTGTTTCCTTGCAGTCATGATTCCTGCTGTTCCTTTTGCATTTTCTTCTAATTGGCAGATTGATGGGCTCCCAAGCATTTGCTTAAAAACCATTTGCAGAGGGAAAAGGAAAAGGCAGAGGCGCATGCTTTCTTTCGGAAGACTACTTCTAACCGTATCAGGAAGGGGGCTGTTTTCACCCGCAATTTACAAATTATTTCTGGCATATTAATAGACTTTTTGCCTATTTAAATTTAATTTGGATAAAGGTAATAAATGTGCTGCGTTTAAAAGTCAAATACTACTACAAGACTTATAAAGAAAAACAGTGACCCCTTTTCAACTCAATCCCCTCTTGATGCCTGGTTTCCAAAGGAAATCTTTTCATCTCTTTCTTTTGCCAGTTTCTTCTGCTACTTTCCTTTGTATTTCTAAATAACAATATTATGCCACTACTTCTTTATTTTTCAGTTGTAAATATTACCCATTAACTTATTGTCATGAAAGAACAGAATTCAGTTCTCTCATTCTTCTCTGCCCTATCAATCTTGGAATTCTTTTCCCTCTTCTTTTCTATGTAAAAGCCTCTGGTTCTTGTTTTAAATCCTATTTATTCTGTTTTCTGTAAGAGTCAATTACCTTCTGATTCAATGCTACATTTAAAGTGTCTGAGCCAGGTGCAGGGATGCATGCCTGTAATCCTAGTGGCTCAGGCGGCTGAGGCAGGAGGATTGCAAGTTCAAAGCTAGTCTCAGCAATTTAGTGAGGTACTAAGCAACTCAGAAAGACCCTATCTCTAAACAAAATATAAAAAGAGCTGGGGATGTGGCTCAGTGGTTAAGTACTTCTGAGTTCAATCCTTAGTACAATAAATAAATAAATTGATAAATAAATAAATAGATAAAATGTTTGTTATCATGTATTTAATTTCCAGAAGCTTTGCCTTGTTTTCTGGGTAATCCTTCTTTCTGATATCTAGTATCTAACTTTTCTTACTGAGTATATCGATCACTATTCCTTGAAGTTTCCCACATCTTGCATTGTTTCTTTGTCCTCTGTGACACATCATGGCACAAATAACTCAATGTGTAGCCTGAGCCAAGTTAACAGAAGGAAATCACCATTGAAACTTTCTTCTTTTTGCCTCTGGAGATACTCTGTTACATAATACATTTGACTTCTCTTTATTTTTAATGCCTCTATTTCTCTTTCTTTAATCTAGTGTCCGTATTAGTCAGATTTGAATAAAAATCTGTATTAGGGTTCTCCAGAGAAATAGAAAGCACACACACCGCACACATACACATACACACATGTACATTCCTTAAGTTTGTTTGTGTGTGTGTGTGTGTATGTGTGTGTAGAGGCAGACAGCGAGGGGGACGGAGAGATCTATCTATCGATTGATTGATTGATCTTCTATCATTGTTGTTTCTATCTATCTTTCACCTATGGAGAGATCTAAGGAATTGGCTTCGAAGGCCGGCAAATCCAAAATCTACAGGATAGACTGGCAAGGGGAAATTGATGCTGCAGTTCAAGTCTGGCCATCATTTGGTGAATCCTCTACTCTTCTATGCCTAAATTTAAAAAAGAAAAAAAAATCTCTGAGGATTTTCTTCTTACAGCTTTTGATATTACCTCTGGATGAATCCATAGTGCCTCAATGTATATTTCCAAACCATTCTGTATGCAAGACCTAGCTCTACTTCAACTTTGATGTTTCCCCTCAAAGATTCTTTTTTTTAAAAAAAAAAATTTATTGTTGGTTGTTCAAAACATTACATAGTTCTTGACATATCATATTTCACACTTTGATTCAAGTGGGTTATGAACTCCCATTTTTACCCCATATACAGATTGCAGAATCACATCCCCTCAAAGATTCTGACACTTCAAGTGTAACACTCTACACCATTCTGATATCAAACCAACTTTCCACAAAATTAACTTTGTCCCCTCACAGCCATCTCTTGCTCTTGGTGTCTCAGGTGACTCAGGAGCCACCTATTAGTGGTTCCTGCCTTTCATCCCAGTAGCTGTCAGCACCCTGCTGATGCTTCTTCAGAGCTTTTCTCCTTGTCCCTCCCCATTAATTGAGGGACATGCTTGGGGGTGTTCTGTACTCCAGGGATGGCAGTGAGACCCAGCACCAAGGAGAGTCTATGATGTGGTCACTGTTCAAGGTGTTCTCCACCGGCAGTCTTGGACAGCTGGATTCTGCCTCACCTGGAATTAGGGCCGCATCTGTGCATCGTCTTGATCCCCATGGATGTTGGCTGCATCCCCTAAGAAGCAGGCTGTGAGGGAAATGTGAACTTGCAGGAGGGTTATTGGGGTACTTTGGGGATAGTACCTGAGGAGGGAAGGAGAAGGTAGTGAGACCAGACAGAAGTGCAGGTGGGATGTGGCTTCAATAGTAACCTCAGGAGATAAGAACTGTTCGGAATTAAGACTTCATTTCCCATCAGGCCAGGACTTCACAGCTCACGGTCCAGTGAAGGGTGCAAGCCACTCCTCGGAAGGTGACTTAGATGAAGCAACTTCTCCTCGAGGAGGTAATCAAGGGCTTTCTGCCAGTGGCAGTCCCCACTGTTGCAGAGTTGGCCCCTCATCCCGGAGGGTGCATGTGGGTGGCCCAGCCAGCATCCTTGTCCCGTGGACCATGACACAGTCTTGGACACCTCAGCAGTAGATGACAAGAGGTGACATGCGGCTGGTTGAGGAAAGAATTCAGGAAGCGTGGGGTGATCTTTCATTTGTTCAGCTTATCACGTACCACCAGGCAGATGGTGTCAGGTGTTGGATAAAATGATAAAAACACAAGCCTTGCCTGAAATAAGCTTGCGGTCTATTAGGGGTACCAAAAACTAAGCGAACCCTCCAATATAATGAGAATCATAAAACAAGATTATGGAATAAAAATGCATTTCAAAGAAATTTTAGGATATAGAAAGTGCTAATTAAAAACAGAATACATACTATTTAAACAGACTTGTTTAAACATTCACTATCTAGCACATCTTTTTTGTAAACTGGTGCTAAGAAAAATCCCTTACCATTTAATTTTTTAATGTGTTAATCTTCTTCTTCTTCTTCTTTTTTTTAATGATATGTGGGATGGAACCCAGGGGTGCTCTACTACTGAGCTGCCCCCCAGCTCTTCTTCTTTTTAAAAAAAAAAAAAAATCTTTATTTTATTTATTTATTTTTATGTGGTACTGAGGATTGAACCCAGCGCCTTACACGTTCCAAGCGAGCACTCTACTGCTGAGCCATAACCCCAGCTCCAAGCTCTTCTTATTTATTATTTGGAGATGGGGGTCTCACTGAGTTCCTTAGGACCTCACTAAGTTGTTGAGGCTGGCTTTGAACTTGTGATCCTCCTGCCTCAGCCTCCTGAGCCTCTGGGATTACAGGCATGCACCACTGCCCCTGGCTCTAAGCTATATTTTAAAGTTACCAGTCACCTAGAAACACTAAGTGCATTGAACTTTCCTTAGTCAATATTCTCTTTGTCTTTCTTTGCAGCATTTAATGTTTTTTCCTGAGTACATAAAAATACACAAATATATGTATGGGAAAAATTACTGGAAAGAAATTTATCAAAATGTTAACAAGGCTTTATAACCCAAGTGGCTAGTGTACATATAGTTGTTTTCTCCTTTAAGACTTTTTCCAAATTTCTATAAGTAAGAGTGACTTTTATAATCAGTAGGGGAATACTTTAAAAAATGAGATGTGAAAGGGCTGAGGCAAGGCTGTGTGAATGTAAAAGAAGGAAAGACACTGGTGAGGGAGAGCCTCTGGGAAGAGGTGCCCCCTATACCAGGCAGGTATCAAAGGTGACAGTCTGGTTGGGGATGGGAGGGTGCATATGGAGTAGCCTTTGAAGGATATTTTCAAGCAGAAAGAATGAAGTGCCCCATGTCCCAGGGTGGGAAGCAGCAATTTGGGTGAACTGCAAAATCAGAAGGACTTGAGTGGTAAGGGATGGGGCTGGGAGGGTAAGAGGAGGGCCAAAGATGAAGGGCCTCAAGGATTTGGGAAGGAGGACTTTATCTAGAAGCCTAAATCAGGCTTGCACATCTCCCTACCCCGGCTGAAGAGCATTTGTGATTGAACAGGGTATTGATCAATGGATGCTATTTTGTGGAACTAATTTAGAAGTAAAAACCTATTTAGAGTGAAAAGCTTCATGCTTGACAAGAAGTTCTCTGGCCTTAGCAAGGTGACCTGACTCAGGCAGAGAAAGTGGCCGGTACAATGTGGACATAAAATGATATAGGCATGGCTCCCCCATCCCCCACTGCTGCCGCCCACACACACTTACTTTAAGACTCTAGATCTACATTTTTTAAAAAAAAAAGAAGAAAAGAACCAGGCTGAGCTCATTTTTGCATACTTTAAAAGTAATAATCAAGATTTGCAGGTAGCCCTTATCCAGGGATCTGAACTCTCCACAGGTCATTAACAATGTTAACTGTTAGCAGCCTTGGAATCCATTAAAAACACATGTCCAGAGCTGATGGTCATCTAATGCTGCCGGAATGAGTTTTGCTGAGCATGTAACTTGCCTTTGCAAAGCTCAGCACCTCTCCATTGTCATCACATGTGCAGGCTGGGCTGGACCTGCTGGAGAAGCCCTTAGATCTGCTTTAATCCTTCCCGCCCTGGGTAGCATCCATGCTATTGGCACCCACATTCATTTCCTATCCCTTCCTCAACTTTCTGTATATGGAGAACTAATAGGTATTGTAGGTCTCTGATTTTTCCCCTGGTTTCTCCCCTCTCCCTCCATCCCCACAGCACTGCCCAGCTGCCTAGGAGGACTCTCACCACTTCCACTCAGACGTTGCAAAATGCTTCTACCTGCAACCCTGCTCCCCTGCCACTGGCTTATACCCAACCACCTGGATAATCTCTGAATCAGGGAAAGGAGGGAATGAATGACCTGCTCAAAAGTTGAATGACTTCCAGTTATCTTTGGTAGAGTTCAAACTTCCCTACCATCTTTTACATGCGAATCCCACGTTCAAAGCCCTCATGGTTTGGCCTGATCCTGACCCTACTTCCATGGACCCATCTCCCACTGTTACCTACCGCTTCTCACCACTATAGGCAGCTGTAAGCACTTGCAGCAGAGGCACGAACACCCCTCAGGTGATGCTATGATAGTTTTGCCTTCTTCTCTGCTTGGATGTGAAGAGATGGCTTTGGAACCACACTGAGGTGGGTTTTGCTTTGGTGCTGAGTATCAAACATGGAGCCTTGGGCATGTTCCGCAAATGCTCTACCACTGAGCTGCATCTCTAAATCACAACCTGAGTTTAACTCTTCAAGGTTAAATAGGTGTTGAGATATTTAACCTCCCTATATTTTCTCATTTGGAAGGCAGAAATCAGTATCTCCCTCAGAGGTTTGTTGTGAGGATTGAATCAAATCATGTTTGTATAAGAGCACCTGGAGGGGGATTCATCCTGCTGACTCAGTTTTTTAAAAAAGTATACTTTTTATTTTATTTATTTATTTTTAAGTGGTGGTGAGGATCGAACCCAGTGCCTCACATGTGCTAAGCAAGCAGCTCTACCGCTGAGTTACAGCCCCTACCCTGACTCAGTTTTTGACTAAACCTCCTAATGGAGACATGGAAAAGGACCCCCACATTTGAAAGATTGGAACAAGACATCCCTCAGGATTTACAAAGGGCATTAAGAGATTCCACAATCAAGGCCCCAACACTAGGCACAAGAAGGCCAACGATTTGCTGAATTTCATGGGGCTTAGTGATTCTATTTACCAAAGAGCCCTGTGGTGGTCCTGCCTCTCTGGATGTGAGACAGCAGGAACAGCCCTAATAATCGAGGGTGAGGACTTCTCCAAAATACCCTCCTGAAAAAAAAAAAATCTCTTGGTGCCCAGTTGAAACTTCAGCCACAACATCCCTTTACACAATTAAAGATGTTAGTTAAAAATCACAAAACCACAATCCCTGAGCTCTTCGAGGGAAAAAGGTAGAGAAAGGAAGCTGATTATTGCCAGAGCAACTGGGCGGTGGCCAGCATGGAGGTTTCAGGAGCCAAAGTGTCTTGTTTCTCAAAAGTTCTGCTGAGAATTTATTGCCCATCTTCTTCTTCTAGTCGGGGAAGTTTGGTTGTAAGGTTGCCAGCTTGCTGAAATAAAAAGAGGAAGCTCTCGACCAAATACAGGGGCAAGTCCAGGCACAGCTGGTCTTCATGGAGATTGCAGATGGCAGCTGGGAGGCCGTTGGGGATGCAGGCTGCTGTAAACTGGATGTGAGCCTGAAGTTTTGTTTTAGTCTGGACTGCACTTTATCAGACCTGAAATTAGGACTGTTTGAATAATTGAAAGTGACTTGGAGAGATAGGTGTCTGATAGTGTCTAATTTCTAACACACTGTTTGGAGGCAATAACTTGAGATGTTTCTAGATTAAAGTCAATTTTATTGAACCCATTCTGTAATAATTAAATGCAGTATGCAAAAACATTGAGTACAGCTATACTCATAGTTATTAGCCTCATAACTATTAGCTTTACAAATAACAGCTGCTATTATTATTATTATATTTTCACCTGGCACTTGGGCCACAGTATTATCATTAAAGTTATTCATGTATATATCTCTTCTCCAACTAGACCAATTGAAAACAGTGGGCACCCTCAGAACTTGTCTGGCTCTGACAGACGTAGGACACTGGAATTCCAGATTCTCTTCAGGGTGACTTCTAAGAAAAAGCAGGGGCATCGAAAAGCAAGTGGAAGAGAGAGATGGAAAGAAAAACAGAGTTTTCTAGGTGGACTATCATGTGGAAGGCACTATGCTTGGCCTTTTACATTTGCTATTTTGTAGAATAAGATGAAATAATGAATACATGCAAATTGTGGCTTCCTTACCCCAATACTGCTTGGATACATTTTTAAAAATGTAAAATTAGTGCACAGAGAACTCTGGGCCTTTTTTCCCTTCTATTATAATTTTTGTGTAAACATGAAATGACAAGAGTTTAAAGATTGGAGCATCCCTGGGTACAAGCCTAAGGGTTCTGAATATAATCAAAATCCTCTTATTTATTTTCTTGCCTAAGTGGCTTCTCCCAGGAGGACAGCAGTTGCATTTCCTTTATTCTGTGCAGCAGTGGTTGTAAATTAATGTGCTCTGCCATCAAAAACAGCTATATGCACCTCTGCCAAGTGTAGTTATCTCATCCAATAATAGGCACAGCCTAGAGACAGTGGAGTTTTAAACCAGATCTTAGAAATTCTGGGCAATTAGCCACTCTCTTGCAGAAAAGAGCGAGGAAGGGCAAGGCTGCAGTATAACAAACCCTTGTTGTGACAGCTGTTGTTCCAAATAATATTCCCTTTATGCTTCTAAACTTCACCCAGTCCACAGGCTGCAGTGAGGTTCCGGAGGTGATAGATCAGCAAAAGAGGTGAAAAATGGGAAAGTGGTAAAGAATTCGTAACTTTGCAGCTTAGAGTTGGTTCAAGGTTATGACTATTAGCTGAAATATGTCTTTACTTTCCAACTGCAAAGGGAATATATTAGCTTAAGAAAAAGTCATAGATATTTGGCATTAGAGAAAATGTTAGCCTCAAGATATATTGAAAAACATTAAATGAATGATGTCCTGGAAGATTAAAATCATAGCTATGCATAAACCTATAGAACTAAGTTATACCAATATAGTAATAAACATATAGGGTTTCTCTTACTTGATGTTTGTTAGCCTGGGTAGATTTTTTCAGTTTAGCAACTGCTTGTGAGAAAAAGTACTGGTTCTAGAACAAACGTTTCTTGGACTTTAGGATAGCTGCATCTGGAAAGAATCTGCTTCCCAGACACTTGGCTCTAAAAAGTCTGCTGGAGAGAGGAAGTGAATTTGGTCATGTATATGTCTACACAATTCAGTTCAGTAAAAACTCCATGGCCCCTCTTAGAAAACTACTTTATCTTTCACTGTTTATGTTGGATAATTCTAAAACATAACTGCCTTGTTGACTGAATTTCAGATTTTTTTGGAATAGTGGGAATAATAATTTCTCTGTAGCTCAAAGATGTTGGGAGGTAGGGTTAGAGTTCCTAGGTTGGTGTTCCAGATTTTCCCAGGTGGGCCTGTGTCTCCCTGGAAGACACCGTTGACCCTCCTGGTTGTTCACTTTCTTGCCCCTCATTTCTCCAAAGAGCATTTTACCCAGAGCAGTAATGTGTTCAACTCCAAGTTCTCACCCCTCAGACTTCCTCACTGCCGGGGCTGATACTTCTTTCTCTAACTTGTTGAATACATTCTCTTAATACTACTAGTAATCCCTTCAATTGCATGTGTGACTCTAATCTTACTCACAAAATATTACATTAAGATGGAAACAGTGAGTGGGGCACAGTAGTGCACACCTATAATCCCAGTGGCTCGGGAGGCTGAGACTGGAGGAACATGAGTTCAAAACCAGCTTCAGCAACTTAGCGAGGCTCTAAGAAACTTGGTGGGACCTTGTCTCAAAATAAAAATAAAAATGGCTGGGGATGCAGCTCAGTGATAAAGCATCCCTGGGTTCAATCTCTGGTACCAAAAAAAAAAAAAAAAATGGAAACAGTGATTTAACTACCTGGTCAGAAGAATGAAGCCAGGTTTAAAATTGGGAAACATTTAATTTAGGAAAAAAAATTTAAATTTTATAAGATTTCAAATAATGTTCACTTTTGACTGCCTTTTTAAAAAATGAAGAACCCAAGTGTGGAACGTCTTAGGTACATTTTCGTTTTCTTTATCCTTTTCTGTATTTTCCACATTTCTACTTTGCAACTGGGAAAAGAAAAATATTTTGGAGTACAGTCGAAAGACTTAGAAGAAAAGAGGCCCAATAAATGTAATTGCCTTAGGGAATACTAGACACTACATAAAATAATATTAATATAAAAATAAATATCAGCTTTAACCTTTTCATCAAATATGTGTTGGATGTCAGTTACAGTTGGCCTCTAACGTGTGCTTTCCAAGTAACTGAAATGTTTCACATCCAAGGATTTAATAATGTACTCTGTAAAATTCCCACTAATCTAATAATTTTTCTCATTATGGACAGGCAAGAAAATCCTGGTTTTTTTTTTTTTTTTCTTTTTCAATGTAGGATTCTGCTCCCAGGAATAGCCTAATGTTGAAAACAAGAACTGAGCAAGTCCAAATAATTTCCAGCTAACACTAGTATGACATTTGGTTAGGGAAGATGTCCCAAGAGAAATGTAAACTATTTGAAAACATCCTGTTACTAAAACTTGGACATAAAAAGAATGACAAATGGACTGGAAGCCACAACTTAATTCTAAGCACGCATGAACTTGGCTCCCGTGAACACAGTTTTAGTACATACAATTTTTCATGTTCTCTTATATGGATATCATCTGTACCATATGAAGAAAGATCAACTGACATTTATTACTCTCCAAAGAAAGGTTGGAAGCAATCAGCACCCTCACTCCTGGCCTGGGTCAGGCTGGGTGAGTCACAGAGTCCTAGAACCTTTGCAAGTGTCACATCCAACTTCCCTCCCCGGCCTCGCCCCTGGAGGCCAATTTCAACCATCTGCTTAAGAGCTATTACTCTGACCCTCACATTAGAGCTAAGAATGGTCAAACAGAAGGACTGCAAGAAAAACAGAACAAAATGACCAGATCTTAAACCATGCTTGGAATTCCTAATCCCCAAATAGCTTCCAGTGCATTTGGCGGAGCTCTCAGAAGGTTTGAGTCAAGTGTGGGAGATGCCAGACTGAGGTTTTGTGTGCATCCAAGTTGGACCCGTTGATACCTGAATCCAGCAGCCCCAGGCAGTGGGTGGCTCTTATTGCTGCATCATCCTGGCTTACAGACTGTGTGCAAGGGCTTTTGGGTCTGTGTGGTTTCTTTACTGGCAGATTTACTCTTTCAAGATATTTTTAAGACAAAGGAAGCGTAATAGGAAACCTGTGGCATATTAAGACCTAGCTACTCTCTTGGAAAAAGTGGAATGATTAAGTGAACACTTTGAAGCATGCAATGTGTGATCGATATGTGGGCAGAGAGGATCAAGATGAGGAAATCTTAACCAGAAAGAGACAAGAGGATTTCAAATTTTACACCATTTTAAAGCCAAATGTTCCTCTGATAATGAACCACAAGGGATAACTGCTTTTTGCTTTATTAAAAAATAAAAAGATGAGGATGTCTAGACAAGAAAAAATACGAGGAGACTGTGTCTTCAATGTTCTTGTCCTGGAAAATATAAAGCGATATACAGTTTTTCTCCTTTTCCTGTCTTCTTACAACCAAAACCCAAGAGATAAGAAATTGTGGGACAAATTGTCTGGGACCCAAGGTTACTCCAAGGACAAACAGGTGTCTCACAATGACTGAAAGGTTTCTTCCCATCTCATTTGTAAGATAGAAAATGCACAGAGGGCAGAGTCTGTCTGTATCTGGACATTTCAATGCCCTCCTTCAAAACACTGCATTAGCCACTAAAAGTTTCTCCATAAATGCCAGGGGAGTGAAATCGAATGCAATGGACTTGTTATAAGTCAGATTTTTGTTGTCTTTGTTCTTTAGATCATATTTTCTCCAATTTGCTGTTTAGAGTCTTTTTACAAATTGTACACGTGATTTGACAGGATAAAAAAATATGAATTAGACAGTTTGGAACAGAGAGAGTACAATGTGGTCTTCGTGACCCCATCCATTAAATTAATGAAGACATCCTCTGAGTTCTGAGTTCCTTTCAACCTTAACACATTATGAGTTTTCCTGCTACCTCCCATCTCATTGATACTTTTCCTTTTTTTTTTTTGGTACTGGGAATTGAACCCAGGGGTGCTTGACCACTGAGCCCCAGCCCCAGCCCTATGTTGTATTTTTATTTAGAGACAGGATCTCTCTAAGTTGCTGAGGCTGGCTTTGAACTTGGGGACCCTCTGCGTTAGCCTCCCGAGTTGCTGGCATTACAGGTGTGCACTACTGCACCCGGCTACTTTTGTTTTAAGTACCTCCCAGTTCAAACCTCCTCTGCAATATTACATTTTCAATCCATTCCATCACTATTAATGTGAAGTACTGGCATGTCCAACAAAAGGGGGATTTTAAATAAAGAATTAAAGTGTAAGTTATCTCTAAATATCTTTAAAAAAATTTTTTTGTAGTTGTAGATGGGCAGAATGCCTTTGTTTATTTTTATGTAGTGTTAAGGATCAAACCCTATGCCTCACACATGCTAGGCCAGCACTCTGCCACTGAGCTTCATCCCCAGCCCTCTAAATATCTTTAAAGTAAATATCTTTAAATAAAGTGATAAAGTAGAAGTGTAAGTTATCTCTATAACAGAATACCATCATACTGTGGCCATCAATAATGGCACCGAATGAGTATTTATTAATGTAGAAAGTTGTTCATAAGTTAAGAAAAAGTTAAAAAAACAAAACAATAATATCATAGTAGCACACACACACACACACACACCCCTACAATGTATGGAAGGAAATTCTCCAATATGCAATTACTTCTGATTGGTGGGATTAAGAGTAGCCCTTATTTTTCTTTTCAAGGTAATGTGTTTTGTAGTTTTACAATGAACATAAATTTCTTAGGTTACAAAATAGGAAGGAACATGAGGACCTCATCTCAAATCATCCTGAACAGACTGCCCAAGCTATTCTTAGGCTTTTCTGTGGAGGAGATTCCATGCTCTCCATGTATCCACTCAAGGCTGCCAGAACCTCTTGTTGACTTCGCCACCGAACTGCAGCTTTGCACTTTCAGAAATCAGTCTTCTGTTGGCATCAGCTCCAGCTTTGCCTGGAATCTTCCAAAACGTTGCCTCTCCCTGACTTCTTCTGCACCAGATTTAGTCAGATCCTCCTAGTTCCTTCTTTTGTCACAAAGCGGAAAGACAAAGGCTCCACATAAAACCCCACCCCTTCTGTTTCCAGTAAGCTGGGCCCCATCTTCAGTGAGACAGTGAATAGCTCTCCCCATCTTCTCCAATCTGCTAGCTTCTCTTTCTCCACATTTCAAATCTGGGACCATCCAAAGTAAAATCTGAAACTTTTTGCAATGGTATGGATTATTTATATTATTTTGTACTTGGCTGAGTGCTTTAAGAAAACTAACTCAAGAACTTCACCATCCGAGTGAGGCTGGTAAGGTGCAGTAAACAAGAGGTTGAAATAGAAATGACATTTTTTTTTTTTTCAACCATCAAGTTGAGTACTTTATCTGACAAAAATGCAGAACTAATAGCTGCATATCTAGTACATTTTTCCATAAATAGATGTCTCTGTAAATCTGGACTCAAAGATAACAAAGAACTTTTGTTTTGGATTACTGCTTCTATAGAGCTGAGAATCACCTTTCAGTCTCTGAAGATGTTATTAAAAATAAAAATGATGATGAAGATAATTCATGTTAATACAGCTTCTATCAGAAGCAACCTAATAACTTTTTAGGATACATGTAGGGATCATCTTAGGTATTTCTGGTCATTGTTGTCTTCCAGGGGAAGCAAAGTAACTGTCTAATGACAGGGATGATACAATGTCTTAATATGTTGCGAAGCCCTGGAGAATCAGGTCTCTAAAGACACACGGAGAAGCATAACAGTAACTCTGCGCAGCATTACACCAGACCTGGAGGATTTTTTCCTCATACCATGCCCTCTTAAAAGATTCGAGTCAATCTCCTGCAGTGGAGGACTTCCTCTACCCTGCCCTATTCCATGCTTACTGGAGCTTCTGTTTAGAACCCGGGGGAAGATGGTTTCCTTCCAAACTGACATCCCATTAGGTTTGAATTTAGACTTGGCATTCAGGTGGCAGACTCACACCAAATAACCTAGACAACGGGTGCCCAGAAAATTGGAAGAACATAGCAGAATATAGCATTGTTATTATTTTAATTGAGTATAATTGCCTTATTAATCAACATTTGCATAATACTTGGTAAAGCACTTAGCTAACACGTGTCTATAGTTGCAATTTAATTCACCCAGAATATTTCGATTCAGCATTTATATAGCACCTATTGGTTTATGATGCTAATATAGTAGATTCATGTTTCTGTTAAGGCTTAAATGAAAGAAGTTGAAAGCCAAGTCCATTATATTACCTTCTTTATATAGAACCTTTCATCACGAAGGATTCCAAATTGCTTTACAAAGTACAGTGAAACCCTTTTACAATGAATTCCTGAGGGGACAGCTACAGCGGTGTTAGCTGTGGCATTTCATTGAATGAGTATTGTGTTCAGCATTATGGGATTGATGGGGAAGAGGCAGATTTTAAAATCTCAGAGCCCTTGGGAACTTGGATGTTGTTATTTGCCGAATTGTCTGCAGTTTAGAGCAAAGAAAAAGTTAAACTCTGGTATTGAACTATCATTAAATTTTTAGTCTCGTACTATAGATTTTAAAATGCACAAGGAAAGTATTTAATGTAAAGAAAGACCACTTTTGTATAATAATTGAGAAATACATCATGCTCAGAGAGCCTGCTAGAAAATATAAAGAATTTGCTCATTAATATCTTTTCTCAAAAACTCTATTTTCCTTCTTTTTGACAGGCTGCTCAGGTGTCACGTTCAGAAAAATGCACAACCTGCAATGTGACAACTCGGTGGATTTTCACAAAGGACAGTCACCTGTGTAACCCAGGTGCAGTAGAAAAAAATGGAATGTTACCAGGATCCTGGAGGTACACCACAACCTGAAGAGACCACTCTCCTGACTTTTAACACAGATTCATTTGTTTGTTTTTAAACTTTGTAAAAATGGAAGCACACACTCTGGGCTCATTTACGATGGGTCCTTTTGCTCAATATTATGTCTGTGAGTCTGTCCACATAATGGTCTGTGGTGGTAGTTCGCTGACTGGCTGCTGTGGAGAAATCCATTGTATGAATGGACTTTAATTTACTCAACAGATTCTGATACAAAAATCAAAGACATCACAAGAAAAGAAAAACCTAAATATATCTTTGAATATGGACATGAAAGCCCTTGACAGATTTTTTTCTTGTTAGTTGTTGGTGGACACAACACCTTTATTTTATTTATTTATTTTCATGTGGTTCTGAGGATGGAACCCAGTGCCTCACATGTGATAGGCAAGTGCTCTACTACTGAGCTACAACCCCAGCCCTCAATAAAATATTAACAACACAGAAAGATGGTTCTACACTATGTTCAGGTGGGATTTATCTTGGGAACACCAGGATAGTTTAACAGCCAAGTATCATTTAGGATAATACACCACCTGCATAGGATAAGAAAAAAAAATTATATGAACATCTCAATAGATAATTAAAAAAAAATTTGACAAAATTCAACACCCTGTCAGGATATAAACACTCAACAAAAGAGGATAGAAGGAAGTTCTTTCACTTGATAAAATCTGTGAAAATCCCACAGCTAATGTCATGCTTAGTGTGGAAAGACTGAATATTTCTACCCTAAAATCAGAAACAAGACAAGGATATTTACTCTTGTCGCTTCTATTCAACATCGTACTGGAAGGTGTACCCAGGGCAATTTAGCAAGAAGATGAAATAAAAGTTATGCAGATTAGAAATGAAAAAGTTAAGTCATCTCTATTTGTAGATGGCATGATTTTATATATAAAAATCCTAAGAAACCCACTTTTAAAAAAAAACTATTATAAGTAATAAATGAGTTTGGCAAGGTTGTGGAATACAAGGTCATAAAATCTTACATAAAATCAATTGTATTTCTGAACAGTAGCAATGAAGAACACAAGTAACATTAAGAAAACAATTTATAATACAGTCAGAAAGAATAAAATAGGAGTAACTTTAATAAGAAGTACAAAACTCATGCTCTGAAAACTGTAAAACATTGCTAAAAGAAACTAAAGAAGAACCAAATAAAGAAAAAGACATCATATGTTCATGGATCAGAAGATGTAATATTGTGAAAAAGAAAATATCTCCCAAATTGATCTGCAATACAGTCTTATTCAAAATCACACCTGATGTCTTTGCAGAAATTGATAAGCTGAACCTAAAATTTATATGAAAATTCAAGAGAATCAGAATAACCAAAACAATCTCAAAAATAAAGAACAACGTTCCAATTTTAAAACTTACTACAAAGCTACAATAATTGAGAGAGTAGGGGCCAGGCATGGTGGTGCACAAGTATAATCATAGCAACTGGGGAGGCTGAGGTAGGAGGATCAGAAGTTTGAGCCCAGCTTCAGCAACTTAGCAAGACCCTGTCTCAAAATAAAAAATAAAAAATGACTGGAGACACAGATCAGTGGTAAAGCACCCCTGGCTTAAATTCCCAGTACCAGAAACAAAACAAAACATTTTTTTTAGAAAGTAGGGTATTCTCATAAAGATAGACTTATAAATCAGTGAATAAAATTGAGAAATAATCCCTTGCATCTATGGCCAATTGACTTTTTTTTTTTTTTTTTTTTTTTTTTTTTTTTTAAAGAGAGAGTGAGAGAGGGAGAGAGAGAGAGAATTTTACTATTTATTTTTCAGTTATCGGCGGACACAACATCTTTGTTTTGTATGTGGTGCTGAGGATCGAACCCGGGCAGCACGCACGCCAGGCGAGCGTGCTACCGCTTGAGCCACATCCCCAGCCCCGCCAATTGACTTTTGACAAGGATGTCAAATCAATTTCATAGGGGGAAAAAATCTCACAAATGGTGCTGGCACAAATGGATATTCATATGCAAAAATTGAAGTTGGATTCCTACCTGACAGCATATACCACAACTAACTCAAAATGGATCAAAGACTTCAATGTAAAAACAAAAACTATAAAACTCTTAGAAGAAAACTGGGGTGAATCTTTATGCCCTTGGATGAGGCACTGGTTTCTTATATTTGACATCAAAGTACAACTCGTAAAAGGAAAAATAGAAAAACTGAACATCATCAAAATTAAAAACTTGTGCTTTAAAAGACCACCAAGAAAGTAAAAGGACAATTCACAGAACAGGAGAAAATTTGACAACATATATCCGATAGGGATTAATATCTATAACACATAAAGGTTTATTATAATTCCATAACAACAAGACAATCTAATTGAGATGGGGGTAATGGGTTTGAATACACAGTTTTCTTAAGAAGATACAAGAACGGCTAACACACACATGAAAAGATGCTCAACATCATTAGCCATTAGGGAGTTACAAGTTGAAAGCACATGAACCCTACTTAGTAGGATTGTTAGTATTAAAAAAACAATAATTAGTGTTGGTAAGGATATAGAGAATTTAGAACTTTAATATACTGCTGGGTGGCCATGCAAAATGATGTACCTACTTTGGGAACGAGTCTAGCAGTTCCTCAAATGGTTAGACAGAGCTATATTATGCTCTAATAATTCCACTCCTTGATATATATTTGACAGAAATGAAAACGTGTGTCTACACATAGAATTGTAAATGAATGTTCATAGGAGCATTAGTTGTAATAGTCAAAAAATAGAAACAATTCAAACGTTCCTCAACTGATCAAATATATGGACAAATATAATACAATAAATCCATACAGTGGAATGTTAGGTAGCATTAAAAAGAAGTACTGATACATGTTATAAAGTGTAGGAACCCTGAAAAACATCATGTCATGTGAAAGAATACAGTCACAAAAACCACATATTCAATGGTTCCATTAATATAAAAGTTCAAAATAGGCAAATCTTCAGAGACAGAATATAAGGATGAGGGGTTATTGGGGGAGTGACAACTAAGGTTGGGGGTTTCTTTGGGGGATAATAAAATGTTCTCAAGTCCATCGTGATGGCTACACAACTCTGAATATTCTCGACACCACTGAATTGCACACTTCAAATGGATGAATCCTACGGTATGTGAATTATCTCTCAATAAAGCTGTTAAAAATAGCTTTGTTTCCAAATTACAAAATCAATACTCTCTCTTTGTGGAAAACTTATAAAAGATTGAAAATACAAAGGGATAAAATAAAAGTCCCTATCCCTCCACATCATAGCAAATATCAAGGAAAAGTTTTTGCTCTTCTGCAGAAAGGAGCACATTCCTTTATAATATAAACTACCAAGAATATAATTAACTTTACTCGCCCTCCAAATCATGCCTTGGCCCATGACTTTATTTCACAAAGCCCCAGTACTATACAAATGTCTTCACTCTGAGGAGGCTAATAAGTTAAGCCATTTTCACTTTAGCAAATAAAGTTGAAAGTGAATCTCTTGGGACCTTGATAGACTGGATCTCTCAAGGTTATAGCTCAATACAACATTTTTTTTTCTATCTATGTATATCTTTCATATGTTCTTGGGGAAGTAGGTTTGTTACCCTTTATAACTTTGAATTTTTTATTACAAGCATGTATTGTTTATGTAACAACAATAATATCAAAAGCAAACCCAAGAGAGTTAATTTATAAGATAGACCCTGCTTCTGCAAGATGCTCATTCACCTTCATCTGGATCTAATTTGTTAATTTCTCTTCATCTTTACATCTGTGTTACCTGTGTAACAACAGAAACAAAAAGTTCACAGTCTTGGCATTTTCCATGGAAAAGGAAGGAAATTCACATTCAAAATCCTCACCCACAAAACTGTGGGTGCCTTAAGTCCCTGGGGTGGGAGGGGGCAGCCCTCTTAGGTGGCAAAGACTACTGTGTTTTCATCCAGGTTTTGGAGCACTGCCTAGGACCTTGACATTCCTTTCCCAGTGCAAGGTGGAGACTTTAATTCACTCTTAGGAATTTGAGCTCTCAATTAGGATGAAACTCTTCAACAGACATTCAGTTATTTAAAGATAAAGCTCAGAGATTTCGTGATATATAGCTTTAAATTTTATAGATAAATAGCTTTGGAATAAATATTTATACATTAAAGACTGAAATTATATTTGAACTCTTGAAGAGAGGAGTGAAACCCATCCTGTTATGGTTTAGACACAAGGGGTCCCCCAAAATCTCATGTGTAGGGCAATTCAAGGATTTTCAGAGGTGAAACGATCAGATTGTGAGAGTCGTAATCTAATCAGTGGATTAATCCACTTGAATGGATTAACTGAGCCATAACTGTTGGCAGGTAGGTTATGGCTGGAGGAAGTAGGTCAATGGGGGATGCCTTTGGGGTTTTTAATATTGTCCCTGGTGAGTGGCACTCTCTCTGCTTCCCTGTGGTCATGTTCTGATCTGCCTCACCTCAGGCACACATCTTTGGAGCTGGCCAACCATGGACTGAATTTCTGAAACCATGAGCCAAAATGGACTTTTCCTTCTCTAAGCTGTTCTTGTCAGGTCTTTTGGTCACAGCAGTGAAAAAGCTGACTAAAGCAAGTCCTGAGACCTCCATCTGGGGGAAGTGAGAGGACCTATGATACACCAGTGTGGGCAGGAGGAGGGGGCACAAGGGAAAGGATCAGGGCAGCTCCAGCCAAGAGCCATGACCAGTGAACTCCTAGAGTGATTCTGAGATCAGGTTTTCAGCTTTTCTTCCCTGCTTTGTAATCCTTGTACAATTCCAAGATTTCTTAAAGGCCAAGGGAAAGTCTGGCTGGAAGACATTACAAAGGGTAGTTTGGTGGCCGGAGGTCATGGAAATTTTCTTCAAGTCAACATCAAAAATATCATCTTGTTCCACATTGTTTTGGAAGACTCTAGGATTATTTCCACTTGGTCTATTCTGTTCTGACACCTTTGCCTTCACTGCAGGACACCTGATCATCAGCCATGTAAGAGTCATTAGTACATTTATCGCTAGGATATTGTTAGGTGTAGTGTTGTATTCCCTCCACAGTCCATTTGCTGAAATCCTGATCTCCAAGATGCTAGTATTAGGAGGTGAGGCCCTTGGGAGTACAGAGCCCTCATGGTTGGCATTATGCCCCTTAAAAAGAGACCCTAAAGAGCTAGTTAATCCCTTCTACCGTGTGAGGACATAGGGAAAGTGCCACTTACAGAACAAGATGTTGGCCTTCACCAGACACTGAATCTACCTGACCTTGGACTTCTCAGCCTTTAGGCCTATGAGAAATTGTATGTAAGTTACTCAGGTTATGGTGTTTTTTATAGCAGCCTGGTGAAACTAAGGCACAATTCAATGTCCCCTATATAAAGATGCATACATAAAATTTCCTTCAGACAAAAATCGCAAAAAAAAAATATTTTTCTGAGAAATTAATACTTTCCCTCATGGACATGGTATCATGTTACAGATTTATGTTTTCTCTTTTTCCTCTGGTTTTTCCTTTTTCTCTTTTTCTAGGCCAGGAAGCCTAGAGCCAGACTTGCCACTCAATCATAATACTTATTGGATTAAATGGCCAGCATATCTGTTTTATCTCAACTTTGGCCTTATTCTAGTCTAGATATAGTTTCTGACTCTGATTTTTAAATCTGTATTTTTTTCTATCTTGAACTGTTCATTCTTACAAGTTGTCTCAATTGCAGAAAAATAGTTCAAATAAATGTAAATAAATAAATACTAAAACAAATTAAGATGACCAGTTTTATTTTTTGTTCCATTCTAGAGGTAAATGAAACTGAAGCAATAGTCTAATAAAACTCCTTTATTTTATAAATGTTTAAGGGGAGACCTCATAGGATTAAGAAAAGTAAACAACCATCCTGATTTCCCTGGGACCAAGGGGTTTCCTAGATCTAAATCTTTCAGTGCCAAAGTCAGAATTAGTTGGTCAACGCCTCTACAGCAACAATATAGCACTTTTCTCTTGTTAAATATCATTTAAAATTGTGGTTTCATGAAAGTAGAGTTTAAAATATGCATCTAAAAAACAATTTGGTGGTCTGGGGTTGTGGCTCAGCCAGCGGTAGAGCACCCGCTTAGCAAGTGAGAGGCCCTGGGTTCAATCCTTAGCACCACATAAAAATAAATAAATAAAGGTATTGTGTCCAACTACAACTAAAAAATAAATATTTTTTTAAAAGAAAAATAAATAAAAACAATTTGATGTCCATTTCATAGTATTTAAGTTTAATTCACTCCACCCCCCCCCTTATATTTAGTTGAATCTATAGCTAGAAAGTTCTAAGCAATCTCTGGAGATAAAATCTCCATCCTCACAGCTTCCTTTGAAGATTGGTACTGAGCTCGGTCAGGGGTTTTGGGGATGAAGAGAGTTGAAAGAGGAAACTTCCCTTCACCCTACTTCTGTTCTCCAGGGAAAGACTGGAAGACTCAGATTTTATGTTTACCGTGGAGCAATGCAAAACCATGCCATCTCTACGTCTTCTTTCCAATACAATACCAACCTTTTTGAAGAAAGAAAACTAAAACTACCTTCTTCCCTTATCCTTACTCTTGACTTGTTATTTCCTCAGGCAATTTGAAAATCAAACATTATTTCCAGCAGTTTTCTGGGCAAAATGGCACCTATGATAACTTACAATGGAAGCAGATTCTGGGAAAATTTTGTCATCTCAGACTAGACCTGCAGTTGTTCTCTTATTGGTCCTCTATCCAATAATTTAAGCCTGTGTGAAACAGAACTTAGCACATTTGAAAATGGACATATAAACAGCTTTCCTGCCAGTTTTTCTTGGAGAGGGTGGAATGGAAAATGCAAAGTAAAGATGGTTTTAACTCCCCTTGGCACCGGGTCCAGCTGGGTGCAAAACCAAGTGACTGTGGGTCAGAGCTGATGGAGGGGACTGCCCTGGAGCTCAGCCACAGAGCATCCAGCTTCTGTGCCAAGGTGTGGTGGGGTCCCAGCCCTAGAGTGTCTTCCTTGGCTATTTATCAAGTGGGAATGTGATAGAATATATAGATAATACACCGTAATCATCAAAAGACTCTTCTTTGAATTTTGACTTTATCTTATGAGGCTCTATGCAGAAGGAGAAAACAGTAGTACAATTTCTCAATTTCTCAGTGTTCATCCCACACATTTTTTTCCTCTCTCTCTCTTTTTTTTTTTTTTTTTTTTTTTTTAAGAAATGTGTAATCAACTTGGGGTAAAGCTATGCTTAGATTTAATTAGTTCTCAATCTATGATTCTATCATTGGTTCCCTTCTGAGAGCATATTTCTTCATGGGTGGACATGATCTCTCTTCCTAATGGCATCTTTCCATGAAATGACTCCTTGGTGATAGCATAAGTGATGCTTGTTGTGGAGTATCCATTTTAAGATCTTTGCAAGAACCTTGGTGGGGACCTGGGATGGCCCTACCCACCTCAGTTCCTCCTGCTATACATGTGTTTAATGTATTCACTGTGCCGTGCTTGGCATCGTGAAGCTTCTGCCTACAAGAAACTTGCATTATGGTGGAAGGAAACAAAAATGGCAGCAAGGAGGAGTGAAATACGTTGTAAATGGAAGTGTAAGCAACCTGCTTTTTTATATTGTGGTGTGTGTGTGTGTGCATGTGTGCATGTGTGTGCGTGTGTGTATTACAGAAAGCTCCTCCATGGGAAATAGCCTTTAATCTGGAAGTTCATTTTCTCTTCACTCCTGAGCTAGCTTCTCTCTGGTTGAGGACACCTGGCTACTAACACACCATGATCTAAGGGCCTCCATAGGGGTTGCCATGATGCCTGAAACCTCATTATCGGGCTCAGTCTTTGACTCAGATGCTGGGACTCCAGAGGATACCTGTTAAAAATGTAGGCCTGATCCTTCTGGAAGAAGGAACACATTTCATTGTTGGGCACACATAGTATCAAGTTTTATTGGTTAGTTAGATGTCACCTTGGAAACTGAAACACAGGGTAGGTACAATTGACTGGTTTCCTCCAAGAAGGTGTGTGGATCTTGTGGCCATGCAGGGGAAGTAGTAGGGGCAAGGAAGGAGGTCCACAATATCGAAGTAAAAGACTTCACTGGTGAGCACAAAAGGCCCATGTCAGTTGCACCTTCTTTACTGAGAGGTTTACGAGTTGGGGTGGGAGTGGGGTAATGCTGTCAGACACCTTTGTGGGTATTAAGTCCTCAATATGACCTTGCAAGCACAAGGAAAGCTTCAGGGCATGAAAATACCCAAGTCTGACTAATATAAAATATAGAGCCCACACTCTTCAGTAACTCTCATGACCATAGATTCCGCTGGCTGACTATCTGGTGTTCATTTTTCCTTGTTCCCCGTACCACCCACTTTAAAACCCAGTTTCTAAACCTTCCAACGCATGAACTTTGGGGGGCCAAGCTCAAGTCATATTCAAACCACAACAATGCCCTGATAAATGTGGTTCAAGGACCAGCAGCATCCGCATTACCTGGGGGTTTGCTAGAAAAGCAAGATCTCAGGTCCTGCCCAGATCTACTGAGTCAGAATCCGCATATGAATAAGACTCCCAGGTAATTAAGGTGCACTTTAAAGTTAAAGAAGCACAGGCTAGGGGTATAGCTTACTTGGTAGAGTACTTGCTTTGCATGCACAAGGCCCTGGGTTCAATATTCAGCACCACACAAGATAAGTAAACAAACAAACAAATACAGGCATTCTATGCAATTACAAAAAAACTTCTTTAAAAAACTGTGTCCTCATTATTTAAAAAAAAAAAAAAAAAAGTTTAAGAAGTACTGTCCAATTTAGTGTAATTTCATTAACTTGGGATTTCTGAGACTCCCCATTTAATAAATCCTAATTTTCACAGGCTCCCCCACCAGATATCTCTGGGTTTCTCTGACTCCATGGTCTCCCCTTTTTGTTTCACCACAACCAGTACCCCCGCCCCCTTTCATGTGTTTCTTCTTTCCATCATCCATTTAAACAACCATGTGGAGATGTCTTCTCTGCCGGCTCCTTAATCTATTTCTTAAACAGTCAATAGATATGTAAGTCGGACCCATTCCAAATGGTTTTTAGAGCAGCAAGAGGGAGTTTTAGCCTGACTAGCAAAAGACAACTTTACTGTTTGTTTATGGCAAGGGTCAGAAGGTTAGCTCTTAGCCCACCAACCCAACTTTGTGCAAGTGGTTTTCTATGCAGGTCACCAGAGGTGTAGAGTTTCTTGAAACACTTGGGAGGCATCGATTCATTGGTTAGCTTCATTGTTGTGTCTGAGCTTTTAGAGGAAGCTTTTCAGGCAGAAAGGTCTGAAAGGATCCCGCTCTTCTCACTTATTTTGGAGGAATGGGAATCCCATTTGTAAGCTTACTGATCAAGATAGCACTTAACAGATGGCACATGCTTAATAAATGTCATGTTATATTTACCAGAGACATGGCAGTGGTGCCCATTTCAAGAGGAAATGGCCTGATCACTTGACCACCTGCTAATGCTCTTCATGAGACAGAGGCTAAGTGCTGAGCAGCCCACTGTGTGTTCCATTTTAGGAGGAAGTTGTAATTTTTGTTTTTTGGATTCCGCTCAGCATTAAGATTTTCCTGGAGAGATTCTTGGACCATGACTCAGAGATCTGCTTCCCTCTCTGGCCATGAAACAAAGTGACTGTGTGGCCTAGGACAATGACCCTACATTCCTGGTTCTTGGTTCCCTCTACCGTCAAAGAGGGGACTGGACAGGATGGTTGCTCAAGTCTCATCCAACATTTTAGGAATCTCTGACTCTGTTCTTGTCTTCTATGGCATCTTTCCCCATTTTTTTCTCCCCCAAAGTGACTCCATTGAGAAAATGCTATTTATCAGAAGGGAAAAGTGGAGAACAGAAAGGTGAAGGGAGGTAACCTGAGGTCAACTCTAGATATAAGAAGCACAGTCCAGGCTGGGATGTAGCTCAGTGGTGGAGTGCTTGGCTAGCACATGTGAGGCCCTCGTTTTGACATCTAGTATGGCAAAAAGAAAAAGAAGAAGAGAAAGAGCCCTAGGGAAGTTCTGCTATTCCCATACCAGCTCAGGACTTGGGATTTGACACGTGATGGCATTTGCCTCCAGTGATTCTGTGGGACTTGAAACAAATCCATAGAAGAGAGCAACTAATGACAATATGTTTATCTTATTTCACAAAATCTAATTTTTAAATTAGAAGTCTAGATTATAAATGTGCTATTCTTGGCTTAGTAGGATTTTGTTGACAATAAAGTCGTTTACATCATTTACCAAGAGGTTTACATGGGAATATGGAGCAGATAGACCACTCCCCAGTTCTTAAGATGCTGCCTCAATTAAATTGTTTATTTCTGTCCTATATTTGTGTAATAAAAGCAGTTAGTGGACCAGTCAGTGGATTTGCTCTGGGGGACCATTCACCAGGTTATAATGGAGGGAAGAGCACCTGGTAACAGTGCCAAAGCAGACTTCATTTCCCTTTGTAATTACAACTGTAAAATAACTTCCCCAAACCTAAATTGCTATTGAGGAGTAGGTAAGGCAATTCTCAGTCTCCACCCCGGTGAGTGACAGTCTCATTTCTGCCTAATTGAGCAGCAGTCAATTTCCTTTTGTAGCCAAGGTGGTTATAATGGCAACGTGCAAGGGCCTCATCCTGGCCTTGCTCACGCTCACCTAGCGATGACGCTGCCCGCCCACACAGACCCAGGGGCAGCCAGTGCTCCTGGCGAGCATGACTATAACTCATAATTTATTAAGGAAAGCAGAAAATAATCACAGAGGGTAACTGCATTGCACAGTATCTGCTCTACCAGCAGTCAATTACAAACAGCAAGCATTCCATAAATGGTCCCTGTTAGCTTGATACAAATAGATTGAATTTTTTTTCATCTGCTGAAAAATCTGAGCATTAACTTTAATCAATATTAGCATATGACATGGTTAGATTAGACAATTGTTGGCCTTCACACAGACCATCAAATGCTGTCAATTACCCTCCCACATTCTCTCTCTCGTTTTTTTACAAAAAGGCTATTACTACAGAAATAAGCGATGGTAGGCTAAGGGACAGCAGCTGTTTGATTGTCACTTTACTTAAAAATTCTGGTCATACTGCCATTAAAAAAATTAAACTCATAGTTAACCATATGTGCAGAACTATATAAGTTAAAAGAAGACATGTATGTATATGATTCTTATATAAAATCCAATGTCCTGTTACAATGTGTTTATTATTACTCTCCTTGAATCCCAGTTCCACCACATTCCAGCTATATATACTTGGGCAAGTTCCTCAGCCTTGCCATAGCTGAGTGTCTTCATCTGTAAAATGGCAAAGATGTTTTCTCTCTCATAGCAGGTGTGAGAATTAACTGACAGATACATGCAAAGCATGTATGTGTCATGCCCATGAGAAGTGACAAGGCAGTACAAGCGGCCAGGGACATGGACATGGATGCTGCCTGGTATGGGTAGTTATACTACTCTATGTTTGCTTCTAAGATTACTATGCATTTTTCACTCTTAAAAATAATTATTCTTAGCTGTAATAATTGACTGATGTGATATCCAGGAGGATAAATAAATTCTTTAGTGCTTCCTAATTTGGGGTAGTACATAACAGAAACTTTAGGCTGCAGGCTGCCCCTAAAATGATTGTGATGGGAGGAAGAGGAAGAAAGGGAGGGCTGTGGATCCTGGCAGTGGTAGGGAGGAGTGGGGCAATAGGGCTGGGAATGACCTCTTTCACCAGAGGCCTTAACCTTGGCAATGGGCAGGTACACATTATCCTCTAAGACTGGATGAAAGGAGAAAAGGATTAGGGAAAGTGAACACCTGGAGTGGGAGGAGGGAGGCTGAAGGGGCTTGTGTAGATCAGTGCTTGGTCTGACTTGAGCAGTCCCCAACCCAAGGTGCGCGTCTGAACAACCCAGGCAGCTTTCCAACCCTTCAGGACCCACTGAGATCCAGGTGTCAGTATTTTCCAGGCTCCTGGGGTGGTTCTAGTGTGTGGCCAGGGTTGAGGACACTGCATTGTGGCAGAGGAAGTAAAGGGGGGCTGGGGAGTCCCCAGTGGGGAGCATTTCAAACTGCTGTTGCTTGGCAAATGCCCAGGGAGTGAAAAAGAGATGAATAAATGAGTGCTAAGATGTAGTAAAGGACCATCTGAGATTAAATGGCACTGCTTTGTGAAAGACCTCATTGTAAATGCTTTTTGGCAAACTTGGATGATGTTTGTTGTGGTTTGCAAAAGGTAGAAACCCTCTCTAGCCAGCATATGAGAAAGGAGGCATTTGTTGGGAAGTTGGAGGTTGTGGGGTTACCTCAACAGAAGGCATGAGAAGTGACAAGGCAGTATAAGAGGCCAGGGACATTGTCTCTGAAGTTCTGCCACTACTAAGGCTCAAGTCAAGGTCTCTTTTCCAAATGTCAAATTGCTCAGAGAAACCAGGCATGGTGACACATGCCGGTAATCCCAGTTACTCAAGAGACTGAGGCAGGAAGATCTCAAGTTCAAGGCCAACTTTGGCACCTTAGTGAGACCCTGTCTTAAAAATAAAAAGTAAAAAGGTCTTGGGATATAACTCAGTGGTAAAGTGCCCCTGGGTTCATTACTCAGCACTACCACTAAAACAAGAAGGAGGAGGAGAAGGACAAGGACAAGGACAAGAAGAAGGAGAAAGAGAAAAAGAGGAGAAGGAAGAGGAGGAAAAGAGGGGAGGGGAGGGGAAAGGAAGGAATTAGGAAAAGAAAAAAATATTCCTGGGAGAGAGAATGGTGGGCCCAGCCTGGGCCAAGTGTCATCAGCAGCAGCCAGTGGACAAGGGCTCACAGGGATGGCAGCCAGTCTCTGTGACTGAGGACGGTTCCCAAGAATGGGACTCATAGTTTTACAAACACACAGAAGAGTCGCCTACCTTTAATAACACATGACATCCTGGCAGTGGGGCTGGAAAAAAATAATTTCTTCAGTCTCCAGTGAAGACAAGTATGACTGAGAGACAGCCATCAGTCAGGAGGCAAAGGAAGCCATCCAGTGGGAGATGAGCTGTGAGAGTAAGGTAAGGAGCCCTGATTGTTGCCGCAGCCCGGCTGGCTGGGCAAAATAACCGGGAGGGGTGGGGGGTGACGAACAACTTGTGTACGTTGATACAGCAGGAGTTAGAGCCGTTTATTGTAGGACAGGAGGTATTTATACATTTTACACAGCCTATCTAATTAGCATAAAATAGATACAGCAGTCAACCAATAAGGAATCTCCACACTTAATGGCTCGCTTTTGTTACTTCACAAATTACTCCCTCTGACATTTTGCCAGGCGCCATCCAGACTTGTTTACAGACTCTAACATTCCTCTGGCAAAATAACAGGTGCCAATCTGACTTGTTTACAGACCTTAACAGATTGTCACAATAGCAAGTACTGCAGAGTGCTTACGACCCAGCTACTGGTCTACGCGCTTTACATTCATTGCCGAACTCATTTCATCTTCACAACAACCTTACAGCCCCATCATGATCTTTGTTTTTCAGATGAGGAAACTGAGGCATAGGTAACTAGGTGACTTGTTCAAGATCACATAAACCCAGATGGTCAAGCTCCAGAGACTAGGTCCCTATGTGTTTTGAATTGTCATACCAGAATGAAAAGATAGTAGGTCCTGGTGATGCTTAATGAGAGTTTGTTGCAGGGAAAGTACAGAGATGATAATAGGGAAAGGATGGGGAACTGTACCTGAATTTGAAGTCTTGAAGGGAGGACAATTCTAAGGAATGAGAATCGATGTTGGTGAGTGACCTAGGTGTTAAGAAAGAGGCTTGAGGGGTTGGGAATGTGGCTCAGTGACAGACTGCTTGCCTAGAACACAGAAGGCTTTATGTTTAATCCCCAGCACTGCAAAAGAGATAGAGAGGACTTGAAAAGTTTTATTTAATATGATTCCATGGAATGATGCTCAATCCAACCAATCTGCAATCATCATGTCATTATCTACATGGGTCTCTGGAAACACCACTTGGAAACCCCGTTTTGTTGTTTGATCTTTTGGTCTTCCTAAGATTGTAAGCTCCTGGTGGGCAGCCACCACCCTTAGGTGGTACCCTGTAAATGTTCTTTGGGTGGATCTAAATTGAGAATTTATTTCCCTCCACTTCCATTTGCTGGTGTGGAATACTTAGCCTGATGTAAGAGAATTTTATAAGCAAGAAACGTTCCTCTTCCATAGTCCATGTTCTATTAATGCTGTCTAAGTCTTCCTGCAGTGATTCGCTGCCACTGAGACTGAGATTTAATTATGCAAAGTCTGACAGGTCATTTTAAAGTTGTTAGTTGCTAAGGAAGCACATTTGTGATATAAAAGGGGAAAAAAATGCCTTTGCATTTTGTTCAAGTTTCACATCCCCTGTGAACAGTTTTTAGTGTTAAAGAACTGAAATTGTAAATGATTACCCCCACAGATGTATGAACTATCTCCACTAGATGTGACAGTGAGAATGTGTAGCTACCTCCAATGGTGGGAAAGAGGGAGATCCTGACTCTGTTGTTGGTGCTGGGTGTGCAGATGCCTCACCTCCCATCAGCATCCAGACTGCATCAGCCACCATGTCTCTCCTACGCATTGGCAGAAGGTGGGGTGACCCTGACTGCCTTCAGGTCACCTGTGACAAAAGTCATACACTCTGGGCCTCACATGCCTTTGGGGATAATAATGTCAGAGCTGGGTTCATATGTGATGAGGGAATCAGACCATGAGTCAGTGGGTTGACAAAGCCATCTTTCCAGTTGCCATTACTATAATCAGATGTACCAGAGTGCTTTGTTCCACCAAGGGCTTCAGACCTATGTCATCTGCATTATCTGGAAGCTTGTTGGAAATGCAGATTCTCGTTTCCCAGCCCAGACCTGTTGATGCAGAATCTTCATTTTAACAAGTTCCAAAGAGAGTCATTTGCAAATTAAATCTGGCATCATGCACTGATCAGTCAAGAGTTCCTCATGCTATTCCATGTCACTTGTCCCTGTACTCCCCAAACCCAGTATCGTTAGTGGGAGCTCAGTTATTTGTTGTGTTGAATTGGGTGGTTTATATGCAAAGGCACATATTTATGACAGAATGGGGACTTTCAAAGAAGGCAGAGTAGCTGGACTATACAAGAACGGTAAGGAAGTCTCTTTCATTCCCTCCTTTAACCAGTGTTTATGGAGTACCTGTGATGTGCCTCCTGTAGGCAAAAGGGACACAGTGGCAATGAGTTAAGTTCTGTTGTGTGCCCTCCTGAGTACACAGTGAATGAGACTTTCTCTTTGATCCTAAGGTGAATGGGATCTTTTCTTTATTGGATGTCAGAAGTTAAACTGCTTTTTGCCAAAATTTAAAATGCCCACGTTATTTTTCTGTGCATTTGCTCTTTCTCATTTTTTTCTTTTTCTCTTTTCCTTCCTCCCTCCCCTCTCCTTCTCCCCCGCCCCCCCCCATAAGAACGAACAAAGGCTGGATTATGATTTTTAGTCATTATCTTTATGGGCAGCAATGTCACATTTCAGTTGCATTTAAAGTCTAAATCAGGAGTTTGTTACAGCTCTTTCATGCTTTTAATGTTTCTGTTTCACAGCCCTGTTTCAGATTCACTGCCTGCTCCAATTTTGTATGCAGCAGAATGTATGCAGATGACCACTATCCATTGTCCAATCTCAGGGTGTTCCTTCTGTGACCACAGGATGTACAATAATCACTAGGCAGGAAGAATTTTCTTTAGAAAGTCTTTATCTTTTTCATATTACATTCCAAATCTTAGGATCCTGAAACTGAGTTGAACAAATACATTTTTTCATGTTCAAAGTATGTTGCTTTTTTCATCACTTGTCAATTTTTTAAAATTTTCTACTATGTGTGAGGCACTGTTGATATAATAAGAAAGGGATCAACTTTATAAAAACAAGACGGTAGTAAAAACTGACTTTGATGTCTTTGGATTTAGGGGCAGAGGGCCATCAAAGTGAAGGTATTATGAAATATATTTTTAAAGCAGCATGTTATCATTTAATAAATTATTTTCCTCCAGTAGAATATTACATAGCCACTAAATAATAATATTAAAAATGCAAGGTTAACATTTAATAACATGCAAAAATTATCCTGATATATAAATTCCAAAGGTTAAAAAATACCAATGAATAGCATGAACACACTTTTGACTTAAAATATCACATTGAGGGAAATATTCAACCATATTAAAAGGATATTTCACAGCATAATAGGGAAATGGGGGCTTATTTTCATTTTTGTGTGCTCTTTCATAGCTTTCAAGTCTTCTGTAATAAATGTGTTCACTTTTGTTATCATAAGTCAAAGAACAACAAATTGATTTTTAAAGTATGCTTCTTCTTCTTGAGTTTGAAATCTGGGACTTCTGTGAGACAAACCATGGTGGAAAATATTTTGGAGCTTAATAATTTCTGGGTTCCCAATTGTATTAGACAGGGTTGTCTAGGGAACAAAACCAATAGAACGTATGTATAAATTTAAGAGGGGATTTATTAGTTTGGCTTACATGGTCAGAGCCCCAATAGTCCCACAACGGCCATCTGCGGACTGGAGAGCTGGGGAAGCCAGTGACTGCTCAGTTCAAGAAGCTGGAAGTGTCTGCAAAAGAGAAACCTATAATGCAGCCCTCGTCTGAAGCCTTGGACGGTTGATGGTGCAAGTCCATGTTCAAAAGCTGAAGAACCTGAGATCCGATGTCCACAGGTGATGGCAACAGCAAAACCCACGCCTAGGTGTAAGCTCAGGGGAGGGTCTAGGAGCAAGGGGAGCTTCCCTCTTCTTCAGCTTTTTATTGCATCTGAGCCCTCCACCTGTTGGATGGTGCCACTCACACCTACTCAATGGCTGACCCACATACACATCTTCTCTGGAAACTCCTTCACAGACACACCTAAAGGTGTGCCTTATCGATTTTTCTAGGCCTCTCTCAATCCAGTAAAGTTGACAACCATGAGTAACCATCATACCTGCATTGGTTCGGTAGAGTCTAGCATCAGAGTGAGTTTGAATTATGGCACCTTCACTTATAGCTCTGATCTAACCTATAGTTTTGACCTGAACAAAATGAGAATATTAGTAGTTATTAGTATTAGTAGATGTTTGTGGCTACCCAGCTTCTTTTGCATGACCATTCTATGTTTGGGAAACTTCATGCATTTAGATGCCCAAGATGCCCATCAGAACTTTATTTTGGAATCTTACTTGCAGCTGCAGCCCTGAGTTATGAGCCTGGGCTCTCCAACTTTAGGAGGTACCCTAGTGAGGCTCTGATTTAAAAGAGAGTTCAGTGGGGCATGCTAGCACCCACTTGTAATCTCAGTGACTTGGGAGGCTGAGACAGGAGGATGATAAGTTCAAAGCCCAGCCTCAACAACTTAGCAAGATCCTATCTCAAAATAAAATTCAAAAAAGGGCTGGGGATATGACTCAGCAGTTTAGTGCCCCTGGGTTCAATCCCTAGTACATCGCCCCAAAAACTTTGTGTCAATTATATTATCAATATTTGCCATATTACATCTTAAAATTAAAAAATAAGTATTCATCTGTTAATTTATGTAAAAAGTAATATACTGCTTCACATAAATTATAAATAATATATATTTAAGAAAAACTAGTAAAGTTTCTTAAACAAAAATAACTAATAAGTGTGTCATTAATTTTTAGTTTTGCAAGTTTCTTTGTTGTTTCGATAAATAAATGTCAGCTTGATTTTCTTCTTCTGCATTTAATCTGTTGCAAAATGTTGCTTTGGTTGATATAAAATATGATCTTATGTAGATATTAGTAGTTTTTAAGATAAGTACAGATAAAATTACACCAGAACTTAACAAGTAGCACTTTCTTAAATGTTAGTTACAATGTAGAATCTAAAACCATTATCAGTGAACTTTCCATACTCTGCTACATTAAAACATATTGGTATCCCTTTCACTTTTATAAGATCATTGACCCATCATACATTGGTCATTTGAAAGATATACATTCCACATTTCATTATATAACATTAGAAAATCATATCCATTGCTGATAGATCCTTTGTCATCAATCACACAAGTGCTTTTTCTCAGGAAAATGGTCATACTCTGATATGCAGAGGTGCATGCACAGAGGCAAGGGTATGTGAGGACACAGGGGTGAAGGTGATCATCTGCAAGACAGGACAAAGGTCCTCACCAGAAACCAACCCTGCCTTCACCTTGATTTTGGGCTTCCAGCATCCAGAACTGTGAGAGAGAAGATTCCTATTGTTTAAGCCACCGGGTCTGCAACATTAAGTTATGGTAGCTCCAACAATTAGGATAATGAAACACCAAATCTGGGAACAGGCTTCCAGCTGACCCACTCTCTCCACACTGTCCCACCCTCAATTGCTTTAATACAAAGCAGGGGCTCTCTTCACCAATCTGCTGGGTTAACTGATGTTGCATCATTTAGAATCTGTTAGGCACAAAGAACATAAAAGTGACTTGAAGTGAAAGAAAAGAAAATTGGCAGGTAGGTGAGTGTCTCCTGGATTGAGCACTCAAGCTCAGGAACCCAGAGTTTTTCTCTTTGCCCTCTACTGCCCTCCCTGTGTTGGTGATTACCACACATGGTGGCAAAATGGGAGCACAAGTCCTAAGTTTCAGAAGCAGACTCTAAGATGTTTAGCAAAAATAAAATAAAATAAAATAAAAATGTTCTCATCAAAGTGACTCTTTTTAGGAGCAAGGAAAACCTTTGCAGGTTCTCTTCACCCTCCACACCCAACTTTCCCTCAGATTTTATTGAACACACTGGGACTTACAGTCAACTCCATACCCAATTATCGGCAAAAGGACTGGAACCACCCAGCATGTCCTCCTCCAAGGAAGGGCCCACACTCCTCCAATACATGATCCCAGGGAAGGATAAATGGCTGTTTTGCACCATCTTCTGGCCCCTAGTGTTCATTCATGATCACTGTATAGTAAACTTATCATTCCATTATTGGAAGTCTGCACTCCCAGGCCCTTTCGGATGCCTGAAATGTGACTAAGGCTTTACTCAAGGCCTATGTCCAACAGTGAGTCCAAAGGACCTTGCCCCCTATTATGGTTGCTAAAGGAAGGAGGCAATCTCCTGGTCAACACCCACTGCTGTCCCCAAAGCACCTTCCAACTTGCACTCTTGGGCAAGAAATCACAGATATTATGATGCAAACTATAGCAGATGCTCTGCCCAGCCCATCTACCCCTCAGAGCCCTCCTCCCCTGCCATTCCAGTGTGCTCTAGGAACACCTTGACTCCTAACTGCCTGTTCCAATATCTCTGAGCCCAAGGGCTCTCTCTGAAACTATGGAGAGCTCTCTTCCAGGAATTAACAACTCAGCAGCCTCCAGTGAGTGCCGAGAGCCGGTAGCTGAATACCCCAGTTCACTCTCTCTTGGTTGGCTGCCTTGCCCGTCTGGTTTTCCCTTTCTCCTGGGATGCTCCTTGCTCCTCCAAGATCAATTGTTTGCATTTGAATTCTTGTCTCTGAGTCTATTTCTAGACAAATTCACAGAAAGACATGAAATATTCTATATTATATAAATCAAACCAGACCTAGAGTATTGTATAGGGAACCCCAGGAGATTTTTAACTCCATCCTGAACCAGGACTAAAAGGAGGTTATTGGAGCTTACTGAACACAAGGAGATGTCCACGCCTCATGGGTGCCAGAGTCAGAATCAGGTTTGTACTTGCCGCTCTGACTTATCTCTTAAGAGAGCTTTCTTGGCAAGACATCCTCATTAAGCAAGCCACCTAGGAAGTCAGGACCTATTTGGGGGTGAAGGTGGGAGGGATCACCAGAGACAAACGAAATGACTTCCAATTTATGAGGGCAAATAAATATAGTGCAAGCTGACAAGGTACAAAACTTAAGGGAGCAATAATCAAACATGGGAGCGGTCCACAGCCCTGTCCTCAGGAACATGGACTCTGGCTAGTGCTGGACCCATAAAAGGATTTTAGGGAGTGTTAGGCTTGCTTTTGACTAATGAAGTGCAAGGGAAAAAAAATCTAAAGTCAATAATAGAGTGTTGTAAATGCAGAAGGAAGAAAATCCTCAAAATCTCTTTATAGGATTCAAGTCCAATTTTCTATTTCCACTCATTGGTGTGTGTGTCTCAGCACAGTCATGGCTAGACCTGCCCCCCAGCAGTTCCTCAGTCTTTTAACTGTGTTGGTGTGTGTGTGTGTGTGTGTGTGTGTGTGTGTGTGTGTTTAATCAGTTTTCCTCACAACAGTAGCAGGTTAGGTCAACAATATCCTTTTCCTTGTTTGAAGAAGTAAAAGCAAGGTGAGGGAGAGGGATGTGTCCTTGGCTCGGGTCATGCAGGAAGCTACAATGAAGACTGTCTGGCTCCCAGTCATGGGCCAGGCACCTGTGGACCATTGTAAACGAGATAAAACAAGGCTACTTACTTCCTGCAAGCAATTGAAACTCCCAAATTAGAAAATGGAAAGCTTTAAAAAGAAAGAAAAAAAAAAAGGGCTTTCACTCTCCTGTGATGTGGATTATCAAACGTCCTACATATGATGATGCAAAGTCAACTGTCCCCTTGAAGTTCTCTGCCTTCATGTCTTTGTCTATTCTTTTCTCCCTAGATCAAACCCACTTCCACTGGGAAGTTCTCCGTGACTTTGCTGGCCTTTGGGGCTATCCCTGGCCTCTGCATTCCACAACACCGTGTCATCACATGACAAGTGCTAACTGGGTGGTACTGCTCCCCTCCTTCTTTGCATGCTGTCTGGCACAGGATGAAAGTCCAGTATGTATTATTAAATGAGCAAAATGGCATTTTGCGACAAACATGTTGCATGTGCCTGTTTGTCTCTGGGGAATGGGGGTGGGCAACCCCAAGCAGCCAAGCAGATGAAGTCTCAGGAAGGCTTAAGGCATTTCTTGAAGAAAGAAGGGGACAGAACCACAAAAACATGTCACGTCCTTCACGTTCCTGTGAATGTGAATTCTCTCTTTGAAACTAAGATTGCTTCTCACCTTCACAGCACTGGCAAATCTTGCACCTGAAGGCAAAGGAGCCAGTGTACTCAGTGGCGCCCCCAACAGGAAGCTCTATTACACTAGGCCCAATGGGAGATAGAAGCTGGCAAAGGCCTGCGGTCCTATGCATGTGAGCACATGCATGTTCACAGAGCTCAAATGCATCAAACAGATCAGAACTCCTCTGTACCCCTGGCTCTTTGGTTTACAGTGGCCACAAATAATTCATTCATTCACAAGTGCTTGTTGACAGCTATGGTGTACCATGCCCCACACCAGACACTGGATAGAGAGTGCATGTACCCTCATCTTGCTAGTGGTTAAGTATTCTTCAGATAATGACTCATCCTGCTTTTTTACTTAGGAGCGTGTATGTGTGCTGGGAATTTAACTCAGGAGCACTCGACTTGAACACTGAGCCACATCCCCAGCCCTATTTTGTATTTTATTCAGAGGCAACTCACTCTGTTGGTTTAGTGCCTCACTTAGTTGCTGAGGCTGGATTTTGAACTTGAGATCTTCCTGCCTCAGCCTCCTGAGCCAATGGGATTACAGGCATGCACCACACACCCAGCTCATCTTGCTTTCTAGAGCTAGTCTATAATGTTCTGCATGTGTATGTTTGTGTGTGGAGGGAGGGGTACTGGAGATTGAACCCAGTGGAGCTTTACCACTAAGCTACATCACCGGCCCTTTTAAAATTTTAAGACAGGGTCTTGCTAAGTTGTTGAGGCCAGCCTTGAACCTGGCAATCCTCCTGCCTCAGCCTCTGGAGTCACTATGATTACAAGTGTGCACCACTACGCCTGGCTGGTTCTATATTCTTCATTGTTATTATATGGTTATTACATCCGGGGATGCTCCATCTGAGCTTGCGTTCTTGTTCCTGCATTATCATGGACACTCTCTAGTGGAAAAGCAGCAAAAGTCATGTTCCCAGATTGGTCCTCAGTTTCTTGTCAGCAAGGCCAGCACTTTCTGCTAAGAGTCTACACAGTCTTGATTCAGCAGTTTCTTCGTGGAGTTTCCAGCATTTTCCTCTCAGATCCCCCTGCATTAAGATAAAGAAATCACTATGCGTGGTGCTTCTTCCCACTGAACGCTTCATTATAACCCAACAGGAAAGAAGTTTAAACTAAACAAATGCTCACTTTCCTTTTTTCCCCCCACCCATCAGTCTCTGTCATCTTGATAGAGAAAATATGGCTGTTAATAGCCTGCAGTGGAACAAATATTTGCATAACTGTTACCTCAGAGCCCATAACTCTGAGCTAATTGGCTGATGGTGCTTAAAATGATTAAGTGATTGTAATTTATATGATTAACCAATTAAACCGTTCTCGGTGATTGGCTCAGGATAGGCCTGGAGATGTATGCTTGTCTCTCAGCGTGAAGGCCAGCATGGTACAATGGTAAATGCGCTCTCAAATGCTGAGTTGTTCTGCTTACCAGAGGGGTAAAATGTTTTACACTGGGTGGTTAAATTTTATCACGTTCAATGAGCAGCTATTAAAAAACTTAGTGCCTGAGCTGGGTGTGGTGGCACAGCCTGTAATTCCAGCTACTTGGGAGGCTGAAGCAGGATTGCAAGTTCAAGGTCAGCCTGAACAGCTTAGTGAGACCCCTGTATCCAAAACGAAATAAAAAGGGGGCCTGGGGATGCAGCTCTGGGGTAGAACACCTGTGTAGCATGTGTGAGGCCCTGGGTTCAATCTACAGCACTGTAAAAATAAAAATAAATAATAGAATAAAAAGGGTTGAGGTTATAGCACAGTAGTAGACTATCCTCTAGCATGCTCAAGGGCCTGAGTTTGACCCTCAGTATGCCAAAAGAAAAAAAAAAAGGAGAAAAAAATTTAAAAAACAAAATCAACTCAAAAAGAAATTGGAGGGAAGATAAGAGTTCCTTAAGAACTGCTTGTGGAAGGACAGGTGGATGTATCGTTGTTGTTTGAGAAACAGCCTATATTCCACTAAAATGAAAGTCATGGTCAAGACTGAGAACTGGGGAGCCGTGTTGGCTCACTAAAGCCCTGGCTGTGTGTCTTCTCAGCTGTGGTTTTTTATCAAGTTACCTTAACTCCATTAAGCATGTCAACTCCTCTCCTATGAAATAATATTCATACCTACCTCTAAGCATCATTATGAAGGTCAAATAAGACTATATATATTATACTCCCAATGAGTATTAGCTGCCATTATTGTTATTTTTGCTATGATTTTAGTATTGCACTGGAACATGAGTTCCAAAGACAGCCTTTTCTTTTCTATACCCATTGTTTAGCTTGGGGCCTGGCACATAACAGATACTCAAAAATAGCTGAAATAATCCTAGTGAACACAGTCTAAACTCATGCCAGGCCTGTTCTAAGTGCTTCGCATTCATTCCCATGGGGAAGTCTTGCAACAACCCCATAAGGAAGGAACTAGTATTATCTTCTGTCCATTAGAGGTTAGGAAACGAAGACTGAGAAACAAGTTAAGATTGGGGACTATATTATGGCACCTTTGTAACTAACAAAGGATAATTAGACATCCTCTCTTTAAGGATGGCTTCCCAAACCCCAGGAAAGATCAGGGATCCAGGGGTGAATATTGTGGGAACCCAGTCTTAGTATCACAAACAGTTTAGGATATTTAGACATTTCTTACCATCCAACATAAAATGTATAACTTATTCCCATTTGGCAATAAATTCCCAAGAAAAAAAGAAAGAAATACTCCGGTTGCTTCTATTTGGTGGAAACAAATAACTGGGTGAATTTGCCTCGCGATGCCTTTCTGGTACTTGGCAAGTTGAGTGAATGCAATAAGGAAGAAATAAACTGGAGTTCTTAGGACCAACCAGGCAGGTAATCAGAAAGCAGAAATTGAATATATTCTTTATTAATGTGTTGGTAAACTCAAGTTCAAGGTGATTCCTGCTGGGCTTTTCCCCACCACAGTGCCGGCTATAGGCAGCCACTTCACTCTCCCCTGTGCTCTAGGCTAAACACACCACCTTCTTCCAAAGAAGTTTCCCAGCTTTTTAGCCACTGAGAGATCTGGGGAGCCTAGCCAGTGGCTAGACTGCTGGGCTGTGGGATTTCAGAGCAATTTGTTAAAAATCATGAAGGGAAGCAGGTAATTGGTGTTCCTATCCTGGGAGTGGCACCTAACATACCAAAGGCAACTACTTGAAGGTGTCTTTCCCCCTAGCCTTCTGTGGTTATTAAATGCCAGCTAATAAAGACAGCAAGTGTTTTACTTCCACTTAAAGAATAACTTGCAGTTGTTCTTTGCAGAGGTGTAGAGGAGAGGTGGAGTGCTGCCACTGCTGCTGATTGCAGTAATCATGGGTGTGAGGCGAGCTGGAATCTCCCTACACTGAGCAGAACAAGAACTGATTAAAAAAAAAAAAAAAAAAAAAAAAACCAACAACAACAACAAAAAAACTTTATCAGTTCAGCAGCCATCTGGTCACTCCACTTCTTTTTTTCTGACTCTCCATCTCTCCTTCTCTTCTGGGTCTAGGATTCATCTTTTTCTCTCATCTTCCCTCCCTAGTTCTCTCCCCTCCAACTTCTTGAATATGAATGCTTAATATGGCTATTTTCTGGAACAAGCTATAGATCACTGGATAAATATGGCTATTCATAAGTGATTGGGTCATGCTGAACACCATACTGGTAACCCCAGTGACTGGGAAGGCTGAGGCAGGAGGATCTCAAGCTTGAGGCTGGCCTGAGCAACTTATTGAGACCCTCTGCAGTTTAGTGAGACTCTGTTTCAAAATAAAAAATAAAAAGGTATGAGGGTGTGGCTCAATGGTAAAGCTCCCCTGGGTTCATTCCCTAGTACCCCCCCCCCAAAAAAAAGTGATTTGTTCGTGCTCTCTGTGGAAATTGGAACTTGATGCTAAAATGAATACGTCTATTTTCTTTCACCATAGGTTATTAGTGCTATTTTGTGGCTTTACATAAATTCTTATTTTTTAAAAAAACTTTATTATTCTTAATACATATTTATGAGACATTTTACAAAACAGAAAAGACAAAGAAGAAAATAAAAAATGACTTTGACATATTTCCTAATCTTTTTTTTCCCCTCTAAGTCTTCCTCTACTATTCAAAAAGCGGATTTTTTTTTCAGACCTGAAAGATAATGTTCCATATGGATGTGAGTACATAAGAAGGACAGGATTTGGAGAAAACTGTTTGTGATATTATGACTGGGTTCCCACGGTATCCACCCCTGGATTCCTGATCTTTCCCAGGGTTTTGGGAAGCCACTCTCTGGCTGTTGCAGGGGAGAGAGAAAAATCCAAGCCGTGGACTTGGCAGTCAAAGCAATTCAGTTCATGGCTAAGTCTTTACAAATCCCAGAATTTCCCTGAAGTCATCATTCACTCTGAATTTGCCTATTGCTTTCACAAAGGAGAGGAAAGAACCTCACTTGGGTTCAACATCAGCCCCTATGAAACCAAGCATTGAAAGGGGGCAGAGTCCATAATTGATTTTCTGACAGGTTATAAAATATTAAAAGATGGGAAAGTTTTAAAACTAATTTTTAGGTATCCGTCTGAAGCCATGTCCAGTTGGCCTGCAAGATCAATGAAACAACATTACATAGAAATGCTGAACTCATACTCTCCCAGTTAATCTATATTTCAAAGATGAGACTGAGCTCTTAAATGACCTGCACATAGAGTGAGCTGATCCCCAGTTTAAACCTCTCATTTGGAACCTTGGTTGCAAAGATTAACTATTTCAAGGAAATTTAAGTCAAGACATATCCCCACAAAATAGGCAGGACATGGGGTAAGAACTCCAACACGAGGAAAGAGATGGGCCAGAGGGGACCCACCGAATCTTGACATAAATTTAGGTGGGAATTCAATCTAAGCATTTCCAGAAACTCTTCCCTCTGAGCCTGGACTGCACAGAGACACCTTCAACCTACCTAGTAAAAGTCCTGTCCCTCTCAGAGGGTTCTCCTGAAGCTTAGCTCAGAAGTTTCAAAATCAGAGCCTTCCCCCAAGCCTTCAGACTTGTCTCTCACTGACCTCTCTGTGACCTTGGCGACTCCTCACATTTGGGCACAGTAAATGTAGTAAATGCTTTTTCCTCCTCTTCCCATACTCCCACATAACCATAAGCCCCTTGAAAGCAGAGATTAGGTCTGGATCATTTCTATGCCCCAATTTTAGTTTAGACCACTTGTCATATATTGAGTCGTTTTATTTTCTAACTCCCTATGTAGAATGCAAGCTCAGTAAAGGCAGTGCTTTTGCCAAATTTGTTCATATTTCTCCCCCGCAGAGTCTAGAAGAATGCCTGGCACACAGTAGGTACTCAACAGACATTTGGTGGATAGACACATGTGTGAGCTGAGATGCGAGGCTGTGGTAGAAGTGAGGTCTGGGGACCATGAGAATATAGTTGCAGAACCTCTTGAAGAGGTTGAGAGGAATGATGGGAAAGACTCAGCTAACGAGACAGAATTTGAGCTTGAGCCCTAAAGGATAAAAAAATCTTTGTGATTTAGAAATGAGGATCAGAGGCTAAGGAAAAAATGTGATCAGAGAAAGAGGGAAAAACCCTGTTAGGGAGGCATAGCTGAATGGTAAAGTGCTGTACCTCTGGGTTTGAGGCAGTACCCCAGGGAAGATGGGTGTAAGCAAGTGGCTTGTGCCAGAGTATGAAGAGTCTGGGATCTTGTAATGGGCTGAGGATTTCGTGTAAGGCTGTCGAGAGCTTTTAGTGAGCTGAGTGTTAGCATTAGATTTCTTCATAGAAAATGTGTGGGGGATTCATAGACTATGGAAGGGTGAAGACTAGTGGCAAAGGGTCTGAGGAAGAGGGTTGTGCTGTGACCCAGATGGTAGGAGACATCATCCTGCCCCTGGAACATAGGCAGGTCTGTTAGTCAGCTTTCCAATACTGTGACCAAATACCTGGGAGAATTAATTTATCAGGAGAAAAGGTGTGTCTTATTTTAGCTCACAGTTTTGGAAATTTCAGGCCATGGTTGGTTGACTGGTTGGTTTTGGACCTGTGGTGAGGCAGTGCATAATGGCAGGAGTACATGGTGGTAGAAGATGCTCACTTTATGGCCACCAGGAAGCGAAAAGAAAAGAGGAAGTGGAGCTGGGGTCCCAATATCCCCTTCAGGTCCACAGTGACCTAACTTCCTTCCATCAGTTCCAACCTTCTAAAGGTTCCACCCTCCCCCCAATATAGTGCCACAGGCTGGGGACCGAGCCTTCAACACATGGGTGACATTCAATATCTAACCAGAGAGGCTCCACAAAGAGTGATTGAATGAATGTCCTAGTCAGTGCTGGGATTTCTCTGAGTTTTTCTTAAATATGTGTATTTTGAAATTTAATTCAGTTCACATTAGGTCACTGGTTCTCAATGGGGTGATTTTGCCCCTAAGGGAAAAGTCTGGAGATGATTTGATGTAACTGAGGAGGTGCTCCTGGCATATAGTGAGTAGAGGCCAGGGAAGCTGCTAAACATCTGCTGGACAGGACAGTCCTCCGTAACAGAGAAATATCCAATCCAAAATGTTAACAGCGCCAAGCGGCACACACTGACTAGAATGATTGACAGGCTGGAGGGGGAGACCCAGGAGATGTGTTTCTGCATTGCTGCAGGCAAGACCTAAGTCTCTGAGTGACGACTATGAGTTGTTCAGAACTCTGGAGGGGACTGTAGATTTGGGGTGACAGACACCCTAATGTACTAGCCTGGGTAAGCTTGACCTTGTGGCCATCAGAGGAATGTTAACAGAAGGCACCATTCAATTAAAGAGCAAACACAGGAAAAGTAGCCACATTTCATCTGTCATGGGGTGGTGCTCCAGGAAGGCCACCCTGACTCTCTTTCCTTTCACTAACTTGTCCTGACATTTTTTCTTGATTATGATCCTGCTATATCTAAGAAGCACTTCTTCATGTCTTACTCAAGTATCCCCTTCTCACTTCTGGCTGTCCTATCTGCACTGAAACCCCACCCCTAAACACACTTCCTACCCTCCTTGCCTTATCCTACCTTATGTTTACCCTGCATACACTCAGAGTTTGCCCACCTGTGTACTGTGGGTCTTTCCCTCCTAGGATGTAATCTCTATAAAGATTAGGATTTTTGTCTGTTTTGGTTTTTGCCACATGGCCAGCATTCAGAACACAGCCTGGCATAAAGCATATGCTCAATAAATATTTATTGAGTGACATCTCTAGCAAATAGAGAAATGCAAATCAAAACTACCCTGAGAGGGGCTGGGTTGTAGCTCAGTGGTAGAGCACTTGCCTAGCATACGTGAGACACTGGGTTCAATTCTCAGCACCACATAAATAAATAAATAAATAAATAAATAAATAAATAAATAAATAAATAACTATCTCATGAACAACTAGAAAAAACAAATAAAAAACAAACTACACTGAGATTACATCTCACTGTCAGGATGGCTATTATCAAGAATACAAATAACAATAAATTTTGGCAAGGATGTGGAGAAAAAGGCATAGTCATACATTTTGAGTGGGACTGCAACCACTATGGAAAACAGTATGGAGAAAACTTGGAATGGAACCACTATTTGATCCAGTTATCCCACTCCTTGGTCTATACCCAAAGGACTTAAAATCAGCATACTACAGTGATGCAGCCACATCAATGTTTACAGCAGCTCAATTCATAATAGCTAAACTATGGAACTAGCCAAGGTTCCCTTCAACAGATGAATGGATTAAAAAAATATTATATATATATATATATATATATATATATATATATATATATATATATACACACACACACACACACACACACACACACACACACACACATACAATGAAATATTACTCAGCCATAAAGAAGAATGAGATTGTGGCATTTGCCAGTAGATGGATGGAACAGGAGGCTATCATGCTAAGTGAAATAAGCCTGTCCCCCCAAACCCAAGGCCAAATGTTCTCTCTGATATGCATGGATGCTAACACACAATAAGGGAGGGTGGGAAGGGGAAAAAAGAAATTCATTGCATTAGACAAAGGGAAATGAAGGGAAAGGGGAGATGGAATAGGAAAAAGAGCAGAATGAATTGAATATCACTTTCCTATGTTCATATATGAATACACGACCCGTGTAGCTCCACATCATGTGAAACCACAAAAATAGATCCTAATTAGAATAAGTTATACTCCATGTATGTATAATATGTCAAAATACATTCTACTGTCTTGTATATCTAAGAAGAGCAAATAATGTTGAGTGAAAGTGACTGAATAAATGAAACAAGTCCCAGTTTTCAGTAGCCATAGTGTTGCCATGATATACTATGTCAAAGCTTGTGTTTTTACTATGGTTGGCAGACAAAAAGGGTTTTGTAAGCAAGCAAAATGAAAGAAACCCATGAACTGTTGAGGTCCATTTTTCTCCCAACAGGGGGCAAGTCACAGTGTGGCCTGTAGGGCTCCAGCTTCTTACATATGTGAAGGCAAGATGTCCCAGGCTGGGTTTGCTCATTCCCTCAGCTCTCTCAGCCCAGACCCCGCGGCACGGAAGGTGGCCTGCCAGTCCGGGATTTTTGTTCTATGAGCCCATAAGGCCCTATCAGAGCCGCTAGTCTCATAATCAAATTTTAATGACTGTCTGCTTCCCTTCCTAGATGTTTATAGTCCTCTACACTCTGATTAGGTTTTTGGTCCCATAAGATAGTTAAAAGCCCACAATTTGCGCTGGGTGTTTTATTTTTTCTAAGTTAAGTGAGTGGGTAAATGTTCCTTTGATCTTTCTGTGGTGGATGAGGGCTGTTTGTGTTTTTAAGGCCTCACCAATTATGTTAGCTGGAGGCAGGACTAGGTTTGAGGCTGGCCTTCTGGGTGGCTCTAAAGTTCCTCCGAGGTTTTTATTCTCTGTCCTTCTGTCTCCCCTTCACCCCAGGTGCTGAAGGCACAGAGGAAAAGTTAGCAGCAAGGGGCTCTGGGAAGAAACAGGTCCTGATGTTACAGGCCAGCTCAGGGTCAGGTTTCTGAGTGCCAGCAGTTTTTCCCTGGAGGTCCCCGCTTGCCGCTGATGGGGAAGGTCGCCAATGCGGGGAAGCACCTTGCTTAAATGGCCATCCACAGCGTTTTGGTAAGCAGCGCCATAGGAAGGCAGAGTGGGAGGAGGCTGTCTGAACCACCTGCTGGGCTGGGTTTGCAGTGAGCCCAGTAACCAGCAGATGTCTTCCCATTGCACCTATTCTAGCAACGATGTGCATGAGGAAGGAGGAACCAGAGCCCTATAAAGGGCGAGAACCACAGAAATCACATAAGATGCCTCTAGGGCTTCCGGGTTGTGTCTGGATTGAAATATGAACGCCACCACGCTGGCTGGTTGACTTTCTTGTGGAGCATGGCACACAGACATCATCCTGCCTGTGCCCTAAGTAAGTTGCATACAATAGCAGTTCATTATTTTAATTAAGTTTATTGCAAGAGTAATCATCATTGCCGTCAGTATCAATCATCAGTAATTTTTTCTGATTATGGCCGTAAGTGATGACAGTCTATGTTGACAATAAATGATCACACCCGTGGCTTGAATTGACACTTCATTGGATGTTGTGAGGTTGCGCCCGAACACTCCCGGGCTTGCTATGTAAAGACCTATTTGTCTATGACAAAAGCTGAGTCTATCACATATTTGTTTTTGCTTCCCAAATGGATAAGTTCATAATATTTGCAAAATTCATCCTTTAGTCGACGACAGCCACGGAGTCCAAAGCCCATTTAGAAAGAAGTGACAGGCTCTTAGCTCAGGGCTGCTGCAGCACGGCCGGTCCCCAACCTGTCCTAACTGTGTGCCAGCTGAGTTATGGCCCTTTCTTCCAACTGGACGTGGGAAATGAAGTTGTTTCGATTGCAAAATGGCTCTTGGCGGTTTCATATTTCTAAGTGGAAGCAGGAGGAAAGGGATCCGAAGGACAAGGCTGCATTTCCTTTATCACTGGCCTTTTCTGGCACCTGACATGATTGAGAGTCTTCTGCATTTAAATAAGACTTCCTCGGCACCACAATACCCGGGTGCTTATTATTCTTGTTACTGCATTTCCCTGGCTTAAAGCACTCCCTGGTCTCAACCATTTGTGCTACAAATAATTTTAATTGAGCCGGGAAACCCTTGACATTTTAGAAATTACCTTCTATTTATAAGACTTTAAGAAGGAACCTTCATGGCAGTCTTGACCTCGGTGTGATTTGGCCTTTCCTGCATCGTCCCCATCCCCACCTTTGAGTTTAGATTTTCTTTTCTTTTCTTTTTAATTTTCACTGAACCAAATAACTTTCTTTCCTAATTTAATTTTTTTAGCTTTACTTATTTATTTTTATGTGGTGCTGAGGATCGAACCCAGTGCCTCACACATGCTAGGCGAGCACTCTACTCCTCAGCCACAACCCCAGACCCATTTTATTTATTTATTTATTTATTTATTTTTTGATGCTGAGGATTGAACCCAGGGCCTTGTGCAAGTGAGGCAAGCACTCTGCCAACTGAGCTATATCCCCAGTCCCCCTAATTTAATTTTGTGGCAACAAATAAAAAGCCCATTTGATATGTGTGTAAAATCCCACACCAGCTATGAAATGTCCCAGCTCCTTTGACTCATACCCATGAGGAAGCTGCTCATCTGAAGCAGCTGAAGTCTGTTGTATGAGGAGAGATGATGGAAGGGAGAAATATTCTTCTGGGTTGATTACTGAACAGCAGCCTTTGAGGAAAGAGTCTAAAATCAGAGGCTCCATCACATCTATACATTGGAACTTTTTGCTTAGTGAAAATTCTAATTTTTTTAGCACTTTTTCTAAATATCACAAACATAACTGGAGGAGGCTATAGAATTTTGAGGTTTACTTTGATATGAATAATAAAACATGACTCGCTTAGTGCTTTCACATCCATTGTTTTTGATCTTCAAAACAACTAATGTGCATTCATTAAATATTTATAGACCACCTACTCTGTGTCCAACACTGTTCTAGGCGCTTTAGATGTATCAGTAAAAAAAAGACAGCTCAGGAACTTATATTTTAGGGGGAGTAAAAAAATAAAATAAACAATAATGTTCATTTGGTGTTAAATGTTGATGTTAACTTTGATGCAATATAAAACAAAAACTAAGCTAGAACTGGGCACAGTGGCACATGACTATAATCCCAGCAGCTTAGCAGGCTGAGGCAGGAGGATCATGAGTTCAAAATCAGCCTCACTTGCTTAGCAATACCGTGTCTCAAAATAAAATATAAAAAGGGATGGGGATATGGCTCAGTGGGTAAGCACCCCTGAGTAAGTACAAAAATAAAAAATAAAAAAATTAAGCTAAGGAAAGAGAGAGAGGGGACATCAGGGTAAGAAGATCTCACTAGTAAGATGGCATTTGAGTAGAAACCTGGAAAAGCTCAAAGGGCAAGAGAAACCTTTTAGGTGAAAAGCAACCAGTGCAAAAGCCCTAAAGCAGGAGCAGAAAGGGGACCACTGGACCTAGAATGGAGTGAGCAGAGGGCTGGTGGTAAGAGAGGATACAGAGCAGCTGCAGGACCTTCTAGGTCAGGTAGGACTTTGAAAGTTAGTGCAAGGGCTTGGCTTTTATTCTGAGATGAGTGCTCTGGAAGGTTTGAAAAGAGGAGTAACATGGTGTGACTTAGGTTTGACAGCACCAGTCAGGGCAGATGAGAGCAAAGGCAGGAGCAAGGAGACAAGTGAGAGGCCATTGCCTTTATCAGGAGGAAGATGACAGTGGCTTCACGTGGGTGGCTGTAGGTGAGGTAGTGCAAAGCAGTCAGCTTCTGGATATTGAAATTCCTTAAGGAAGATGTGATTGAGTCCCATTTTAAGGTGAGAAAATCCAGTCTCATAATAAGTGCCTCAAGAATACAAAGCAAGTGTTTGAGGAAGTTGGGTTTGAAACCAGATCTCTTGGTGGGGGTCCCGCTACAACCTCCTGTACAGACCACCTGACACCAAATACAGCCCCAAAATCCATCTTGAAGTTTCTGCCTCAGAGCCTTGGTCACGTTCTCATTAACATAATAAATAAGAAATCAGGAAGAGCAAGGGTGTGCTAATCCCTGGATGCCCGCACAACTAATGCTACCTGACAAGTAGCAGGTTGGAGCCTAATGAATGGCTGGGAGGAGGAGGTGGAGGAGGAACATTTGCTTCCGGGGAAAGCAAGGAGCTCATTAGCTGCCTGGTTGCTTAGATGGCTCAGGCTTTTGTTTCAGATCCCTACACTGCTGGGTGTCATTCTGGAAACAAACAGCCCTGTTGTCCCTTTGGAGCTCCATGAGGTGTGTGTGTGTGTGTGTGTGTGTATTAAGATGAAATTCACATACCATAAAGCTACTTTTATTTTAAAGTGAACCATTCAGTGACATTTAATACATTAAAAATTTAGCCACCACCTCTCTGGTTTTAAAACATTTTTGTCAACCTGAAAGGATATCCCTTCCGGTCACTCCCCATTCCCCTTCACCCCAAGCCCAATCACCAATCTGCTTTCTGTCCCTGTGGATTTACCTATTCTGGATGTTTCATATAATAGAATCATACACTATGTGACCCTTCTGGGTCTGACTTCTTTCACTTGCCCTGTTGGTAAATTGTCTCTGGTAACACACTGGTCCTTCACTCCTTTTTATTACCTTTTATTACTGAATAATATTTTTGTGGAAAGCAGGTATATCCTGCTTTGAGATGCTTCATGGTGTGTTAGAACAGCAGTTTGCAGGCTGGGCCTTCCCCTGAGTTAGTCAATTTTATAAAGCAGCAGTTTGCCAGGAGTTACTCCATTTTGAGTATAAGTGAGCAGGTAGAATGACTCAATGCCTCTTTTGTATAAGAAAACAACCACCATCTACAAAGCATAATCATAAGGCACAAACTGATAAATAAATTGTGCTGATTTATGATGACCACCTGTGAACTTATTGGATTAAATCAGAAGCACATGGATGCAACCCATATCAGAAAAACTAGGCCCTGGAGCTTATTAACCTCATCTGAAATACATAAAAGGTGAGGCACCCAAGAAGAATGTCCACCCTGACCTGTCATCAGACCATCCAGGGAAGGTGGCAAACACCTGACTCTGATCCCAGGGCCTTTAGTTCAGTTTCATTTCCCTGCTTGATGTGACCCATTTCAAACAATTTCTTTGGTTGCTTCTTAATCTTATGTGACCACCTACAATGACTCTTTTGCATTTATCTGCTGTTTGTCTCTGATTGCCATGTTTTGGCCACCAAAACACAGTGGCCACTTTAACCCTTTCTTAGGTCTTCTGTAACCTGTATACCATTGTGCAGTGTGATCTGATGATCTGTGACTTCAATGTCACAGATATTAATAATTGAAATTGGAATAAAGGAACCTGCAATTGCCTAAGTTTTGGCCACCAAGTGAGCCACAAGTACACAGTGAATTACAACGTATGAAACTGATTGAGTTTGTAAATTTATTGTTATTAAATAAGTTCTGACATTGTGTAAAGACACAAATGTGTCTGGTCCATGTTAATGGCATAGTTTGCCCATGACGAGTTTATTGTATATACATACCACCCATGTTTATTCATTCACCTGTGATGGATATTTTAATCATTTCCACCTTTTGGCTATTGTGAATAAGGCTGCCACAAACATGTATGTACATGGATTTGTTTGAGTTCTTGTTTTAAATTCTTTGGAGTTTACACCCAGAATTACAGAGTTATTTAGTTATTTTATGATCAATTCTTTCCCATGAAATTGTTTTCTACAGTAGCTTGTTCACTTATGTTACCGCAGTTTACCAGTGACAAGTCCTTGCTTCCCCAATGCTGAAGTATAACACCAGAGAAGCACGCTGAGGCAAGTTTAGAGTGGAAAGTAGAAGCTTTATTAAGGACAGCAGACAAGACTTCTCCCGGAGGAAGAAGGGGACCCAAGAGATGAAATCCATGGGAGGGTGAATGTATTCCCCTTTTTATAGCTAAGGTTTTCATTTAGCTTTCCAGCATTCCTGTCACATTCCTGTCCTTTGTTCTGTCAAGGGTGGGGCACAGGTGGGCCAAAGGAATAATCTGGGCAGGAAGGACTTTTGGGTCAGCATCTTCAAGTTTGCTGGGAGCTGTTTCATTAACATTTCCTTGGGATGGGCTCTGGGCCTTGGGGACATTAATATTCAAGAGTTGTTCTGCTTTCCCGGACTTCATTCTCAACATGGCCTCCATTTTGGATCTTACTCGATATTAGACCCAATTTACCTAACTACATTAACTACCTATCTTTAAATCTGGCTTCACAAATCTGGCTTCACTTACAGTCCCATCATCAATATGTAAGAATTCTAATTTATCCACATACTGCTTAAAGCTTGCTATTTTTCATAGCTGTCCTAGTGGATATGACATGACATCTCGCTGTAGTTTTGATCTGCATTTGTCTAATGTCAAGCATCTTTCTATGTGTTTGTTGGCTATTTATATATATTCTTTGAAATATATATGTATGTCTCTTTAATTTCTTTGCCCACTTCTATCCTTGAGTTGTAAGAGTTCTTTATATACTCTGGACACTAGGCTCTTATCAGATATATGATTTACAATTATTTTGTTTTGTTTTAGTTTTGGTGCTGGGGATTGAACTCAGGAGCTCCTATCCACTGAGATACATCCCCAATCCTTTTTATTTTTTGCTAAGTTGCTGAGGCTGGATCTGAACTTTCCTGCCTCAGCTTCTGGAATAGCTGGGATTGTAGGCATGTGCCATTACACCTGGCCATTTTCTCTGAGTGTTGACTTTTTACTTTCTTAGAAATGTCTACGTAGAAACATTTTATTTTTAACTTTTAGGAACTTCCACTTACATTTTTTTGCTCAGCTTATATCCCGCGGTTTATTAAGAGCAATGTTAATGATAGCAGCCCCACAATGGCAATAACAATGGAGAACACCAACGAAGAGGGAGGAAGGTAAGGAAGGTGGACATTCACAAATGTCCACCCATTTGTGAATTTCTGTTATTTTAGACCAAGATCTAAGGTAGGCATGGAATTTCCTAATCTCAAATGCATGAAGTTATGGACCTCAGAGTAGTCCTCTGATATGGGCCAGGCTGCCATCACAAAAGATCCACAAATACAGTGAAAGAAAGCCAGAGCAAAATTCATTTTTCTGTCTCTTGTAAATGGCAGGATAGCTTAGCAGGTCAGGGCCCCAGGCTTCTCCTAATGTCTTATTTGCAGTCTCTAACATTCGGTTTCCATCTCGTGATCTGATGACTGTTCTAACCACCACCACCATCAACTCCACATCCCATCAAGAGAAAGGGCGAGAAAGTGGGAGGCTAGGTTTCTTCTCTTCCGGGTCCAGAATTTGCACATCGCTCTGCTCACCTCCCATTGGTCAGCGCATAGTCACATGACTACACCTATGGGCTGCTGGGAAATGTGTCCTTTAATTCTGCAGTCATGGGCCTTGTAAAAACATTGTTGAAAGAGAAAGTATACACTGAAGGACGAAAAAATCTGGATCTTGTCATAGAACCCCAGGTTCATTAACTCTTAGAATAGGAGTCTGAACAGTGTTCCTACGGTGGAAAGAAATACAGGGAAACTTCCTTTTCACTCTTTCCCACCCAAGAAGAGGATCTCAATTTCTCTTCAGACTGGACTACTTGAGAAGGAGGACTAAAGCAAGGTCACAGAAAAAAGGGGAAGAAAAGAATAAAATGGGAAGTGATTTGAAGGGCACATGGATGATGAGGTAACATGGATATGAACTATGTGTGCAAGATTTTTATGGGCAGAGATCTCCATCTGGAAGAGAAACCAACAACAAAATGAAACAGATGTTGTTTTCCGTGCTGCATGGTTTCTAAATCGCTTCCCCAGGCTTTTCCTTATTGCATCCTAACAACCTTATATGCCAGGTATGGCAGACAATGCTACTCCCATCTCATCTCCATGATAAGGCAGAGTCTCAGGGTAAGAGGGGTCTCAGGGTAAAAGACTTGCAGCTCTTAGGTGGCAGAGGCAGGATTCAAACCCAGCCCCGCAACCCTCCCTCTCTTGCTCTTTTCTTCCCTCCCTCCTGTTCTCTTGTATTTACTCATCTAAGAGCTTTTCCCATCATGCTTTGCTTTCGGTCACATGCACAAATGGAGCGGATGGGCTGGGCCTCTTGAAGCCTGACTCTGCATCCAGGAGGGCCAAGTGGTCCCACTTGGGAATTCCTGTTTTTCCAGATCTGCTGTTAAATGCTGTAAAGTTTTGGAAGCTCCTGGAATGCCCCTGCCTCTGGTCTGTGTCTAGTCTGCAATAAGGTGGTACAGGGAGGCAGCAGGCCCTAGGTAGAGGGACTTTGGGGTGGGGATGTTGGTGAACATGCTGTGGGGTCCTTCGTGCCCTATTGGGCAAAATGACATCTCTGGCCTTGGATTCACCCTAAACTCACTACCCAGGGCTCCAGCCAGAGCTTTCATTCAGTGCAATAGGAAAGTCAGAGGTGCTCATGTGCACATCCTGCAATCCCTAGCCCCATCAAAAAGCCCATTCTTCTTCTTCTTTTTCTTCTTCTTCTTTTTTTGTGGTGGTGCTTGGAATTGAACCCAGAGCCTTGTGGATGTGAGGCAAGCACTTTACCAACTGAGCTATATCCCTAGCCCCCAAAGTCCATTCTTTATCTCGGGCAACACTTCATAGGTACATTTTAATGCTTTGTATTGGCTATACAAACAAAATGCAATAAAATAAAACATTGTCCAGTTTTTTTCCAATAAATTAGTTAAGATTTTGATGACAAAGACAGAAGATTATGAACAGAAATTTCTTATTCGAGACCCAATATTCCTTTGAGGAAAAAGCAAGAGGTTTGAAAATAGAAGTCCTGTTACTAACTGGACATATGATCTTAGGCAGGTCATACAGGCTCACTAAGCCTCTGTTTCCTGATCTGAGAAATGGAAACAAATAGTCACCACAATGGTGATAACACATTTCTTGGGAATTCCAAAGATCAAATTTTAAAAATAGGTGCGAAACTGGGCTGGAATTGTGGCTCAGTGGTAAAGTGCTTCTCTAAAAACATGTGTGAGGCACTGAGTTTGATTCTCAGCAACACGTATAAGTAAATGAATAAATAAAGGTCCATCCACAACAAAAAATATATATTTAAAAAAATAGGTGGGAAACTGCTTTGTTGACTTTTTTTTTTTGGTACTGGGAATTGAACTCAGGAACACTCAACCACTGAGCCATATCCCCAGCCCTATTTTGTATTTTATTTAGAAACAGGGTCTCACTGAGTTGCTTAGCACCTCGCCATTGCTGAGGCTGGCTTTGAACTCAGAGTCCTCCTGCCTCAGCCTCCTGAGCCACTGGGATTATAGGCATGTGCCACTGTGCCTGGCTTTTTCAACTTTTAAGAGATATAAGTATTAAATATTATTATAGTGTAAACCTAGCTTTTAAATGTCAGGCAAATGCACAATTAGGAGGGAATTAAGAGTCAGAAAGAAATTCAAGAACTGTCCTTAGATGATTGGCTGGGTTTTGACTCTGATCTGCTGACAAGTCTTCCTTCTGGAAGGATCTCATGTCAATCATGGGAGAGAATTATTAGGATGATAGATGGTGAATGATAACTTTACTACCCTATATTGTTACACAAAGTTTTCCAAAGTACTTTATTCAACTGTTCACAAAAATATCTTCTTTCTCAATGTCACACAAAAAGGTTCTTTTTGTTGTTGTTGACAGTAATAGAGGCTTATTTGTTAATTTCCAGGCAAATAGACTTGGGGCTCCTAGTAATATCAAGATATGAAAAAAAAAGTATAAAAGGATAAAAACATAGAGTATGGGAAAAGCTAGCTATTGTACAAATCACAGCAATTTAAAAAACAATTTTCCTATCTAGGGATTTATGTTACACAGTTGTCTTTCTTATTATTTTCAGTGTGTGTTTTTAAGCTGTCTTCTCAGCAATTTTGGATCATATCAAGGTCTAGGCCTATTCTTATTTTAAGCAGTTCTGAAAAATGAGGCATCTACAAAGATATCTGCAGGGGACTGTGGACCAAACTCTTCACACTGGTTACTGTGAGTTGGGATGGAGCAGGAGTAGGAGGTGGGGGCAGTCTATTGCTTTTTTCTTTATGGACTTTTGTTTTATTCATTTATTTATATGTAGTGCTGAGAATGGAACCCAGTGCCTCACACATGCTAGTCAAGCGCTCTACCACTGAGCCACAACCCCAGCCGCAAGCTATTGCTTCTTGATTCTGTTACCAGGAACATGTAATGTGGTAAAATTAAAAATAGGTGTACATTCAAGAAAATAATATAAATAGAAATTGATTGTTTCAGAAATGCTCTATTGGTGTATATAAACCCTCACATCACCTGGAATAAAATGTCACCCCCCCAATAGAAACCCCATTTTACGGCTCAGATCTTTGCCTTGCTCAGCTTTGGTATAAGAGACTGTATGGACAAATCTGAAAACTTCTTGCACTAAATGACAAACTTCTCAAAAGCAAGTCCTTTGTGTTTCTTTTCTTTTCTTCTGGTAGCAGGGATTGAACCCAAGGATGCTTATCACTGAGCCATATCCCCAGCTATTATTATTATTATTTAAATTTTGAGACAGGGCCTCAATAAGTTGCTGAGGCTGGCTTTGAACTTGTGATTCTCCTGCCTCAGCCTCCCAAGCCGCTGGGATTACAGGAGTGCGCCACCATGCCCAGCTTGCATTTCAATCTTTAAATCATTATTCATCCATTTAGTATGTATTTAGAGTGCCAGGTTCTGCTGTATGCACAGATATACTGTAGAGGGAGAGAGAGGGGAAGAGGAAGAGGGAGAGGGAGAAGAGGAAGGAGAGAAGGAGAGAGATAAAAATATCTGCCTGCAATTCATTTATTTTCTAGTATTAATGCATACTCTTAACCAAACTTTGGTAATTAAGTGAATTTGTTAATAGAAATTTATTGACCCCTTACTGCCATTGACCTAGGAGTTACTCTGAACACTGAAGCTCTAGCAATGAGCCTGACAAAGCTTATATTCCAGAGAGGGGAAGGCAGACATAAACCAAATAAGTCAATACATGAACATCAGATGGTAAGCTGTATACAGTTGATTGTTGCCATTGAACCTCATCCTGTGTATACAAATAGGAAAAAATGTGCAGACCTTTCTTGTTGCCTTCTGGTTTAGGTCTTTGGCAAATGGACCACAAGACTCCATTGGCATCATTTGTGAAACTGGGTCAAACTTTCCCATTGTTTGCCCCATCCTCTCTAAAGGTGCCTATCCTGTCTGGGATGTCAGGCAGTATGTTAATTTTCCATTGTTGTCATTTCATTGTGTTGAGTTGCCACACATTTGATGGTGTACCTAATCTAAATTTCTTTTCTTATTGTTCTGAAGTTCAGAAGTACAAAGTAGGTTTCATGGGGTTAAAAGAAAGGTGTTGGCAGGTTTGCACTCCTTCCAGAAACTCTAGGAGACAAGGTCTCACCTCTTCTTCCCTTCTCCAGCTTCTAGAAGCTGCTCACATTCCTTGCTTTGTGGCCTCTTCTTCCATCTTTGAAACTGGCACTTCTGCTTTTAAGGACTCTTGTGATTCTATTGGGCCCACCTGGACAATCTAGAATTATCTCCCCATCCCAGGGTTAGTTGACAGCAACCAAAAATTTATCTACAAACTTAATTCCCCTTTGCCATGTCACCTAACACATTCATAGGGTCCTGGGATTAGGACCTGGGCATCCGGAGACTGGGGCATCTTCTGTCTACCATAGGCAGATAAAAAGGAAGGAGCTGTTTTCTTCTTTCTGCACCATCCCAAATTTTTATCACAGCATTGAGCATTGTGGAAATATCGACGGGTTTACACATGATGGTGAACAGAAGAATTCCACACTCCAGACATCAGGAAACAAGGAGCCTGCATTTAAGTGCTCAACCGCCTCACCTTTCCCTGGCTAGCAGCTATGTGCAAGAGCAAGCTGAGTAACTCCCACAAGCAAGCTCAAAAACTTTTTGCAGAATGGTCTCATCCACCTCTGTTTTTTAGTTTTGTTTTTTTTTTTTCTCATAACTTCTTAAGTATAGGGAAGATTCTTTCTAACAACAATCTCACATATCTTTTTTTTTTTTTTTTTTGGTACTCAGGATTGAACCCAGAGGTGCTTAACCACTGAGCAACAACCCCAATTCTTTTTAATACTTTATTTAGAGACAGGATCTCACTAAATTGCTTAGGGCCTTGCTAAGTTGCTGAGGCTGGCCTCAAACTTGTGATCCTCCTGCCTCAGCCTCCTAAATTGCTAGGATTACAGGAGTGCTCCACCAAGCCCGGCTAATCTCAATCTTAATATTCTTCCTTTGTGCATAGCACTTTGTAGAGCACTTTTGCATCCTCTAAAAAAGCACTTGACCCTCATGAAAACTCTGTGAGGGGGAGCGGCAGGGACTACAATATAATATTTAACAGTTAGGAAAGTGTCAGAAGAGAGGTGTGGCCTGTCCAAGATTCTGAAGTCAGGACTTAGGCTAGGTCTTCTCATGCCAAAGCCTGCTCTCTCTCCATTACGACATGTATCTTCAGCAGTCATTTCTCTTGCTTCAGGACTCCAGCATCCCTGGACCAAGTTCTATCCTCACCACACAGTGAGCATTTTATCATCATCATCATCGTCATCATTGTCATCATTGCCATCATCATTGTCACTGTCCTCTCTATAAATTTTCTCTAAGTAATTCATCTGCAGAAATCTCTTTCAAATGTCAGTAGCCACTTTTAACTCTGTCCATCAGGGGAAATAACAACAGGGCATATAAGCCACCATCTTTGTTCAAGCTGTCAACATGTCAAGACATTAGTCCGTCTCTCTGCGTAATCCCTTCTCTGTTCTCCCTTGTGACATCCACACTCAGTCTCCAGATGGCTAGGAAAAATTAGAGGGACTATAATCAAGATCCTCAATACTACCAGCATCAATATACATCCCTGATAGGACTGTTCCAATTATCTACGGTCAAAAGTAAAATAAAATAAAATAATTCCAAAGCCCAGTGACTTAAAACAACTATTTTATTTGCTCGTGATTCTTAAATCTAAGCAGTGTTCAGCTGGGTGATTCTCTCAGGCCTGTTGGTGTTCACTCATGTGAGAATGAGTGAAAGACAAATAGTGTCTTGAAATTCTTACAAAAATAGTTTTGACCTCATGTATCATCTGAAAAGATCTCAAGGACCTTCAAAGTGAAGGTCCACTATTCTACCTATTTTTGGTTTACTGTTTTCAGACTGGACCAAGACATGTCTGGGAGAAGGGTCACCAGTTAGGTCTAGGAAAGCAGACTCTAAAGTTCTGGAGGTACTGAGGAACTTTTGTAATTGTCACATAGTGGTCAGGAGCAAGCCAGTGCCAGCCGGCTGTGGACAGCTCTAGGCTCCATTTCTAATCTTTGGAAGTATTCGAACCTCTTCCCAGTGCTCTTGAGTGTAAAGTCCAGTTCAAACGCTTCATCCAAGGCAGAATTCCTATCCTTTTGTTACAAACTATGTGACATTTCCTTTGGGTTATTCTTTTCCCTTAGTAGAATTTAAAATTTCCACCCTCCAACCTGAGCCTTGCTCCACATGATGTCTTCCATGACATATGGCATATTTTTAAAACATCTCTCAGCAACATCACCCTTACATTTGTTAAGAGGAGGAGGGGTTGAGCTGTGCAGCTCTTATTAAAACCTGCAGCAGTCGCATTGCTTTGAAAATTTAGTGGTTAGCTAATATAAAAGTCATAAAAGGTTTGGGGTTCTGGGGACTTCCATAAACTTTGAATTTTAGGTGCCCTGAGATGCAGTTTCTGAGCAAGTTCTTTGATCTCTGGCTGCCCTGGTAAATCATTTATTAGGGCAGCCTTTTTAAACAGGATCCTCTCAACCTCTCCCACAAGATGTATAAAATAATGTTCTCTGCACACAACCGTCATCTCCCCGCACTTACTGTATTCACTGATTACAAACTGATGGGAAGGTGAGGAGACTTTTCAACCAATTCTTTCCATCCTCAGAAATTGGCAGAAGAACCCATGATGATGTTCCACATGACGCCAGATTACAATTGCTGGAAGTCTCCAGAATGGAATGGGCTCCACTAAGTTGATTTCAGTAGTATTTGGTTTTTTAAAGAGGAAGATATTTATAACTAGTTGAATTCCAAATTGGGTCTATCTCCAAGTCATCTGGGTCACATCATTTTCTTGTTGTATCTTTGTATTTTCTTCCCCCTCTTTCCCTAACCTACTCACTGTAAGACCTCTCTTTCTATTATATCTTCCATGATTTTTAGGGACTCCAAGCAGAGAGTAGAGTAATTATCAAAACCACCGATCCCCACTCCTGCCTGTCTGCCTCCCCCCTACACACACATACATATACATTTGTCCTCCTCCCTTTTTCTGAAGACTTTGAGGAAATGGAAAGTAACTGTCATCAAGAAAATATTTGAGAATTTCTGGCTTAGAAAACTGTAAATGTTATATTGCTTGCTAAGTGTCTAACTGTATGAGAAGAGAAGTTTGTGAGAGAGAAGTCCTGTTGAAGATTTGGACATAACAAATTTTCAAATCTTCACCACTACTGTGATATTCAAGACCAAAAGTTTCAGTTTTGTGATTAAGAAAAAATGTTGGCAAAGTCATCCTGAAAAGAATGTCTCATGACCAATTTAAGTAACAATTTATATCTCAAGATTAAAGAGCAAAACCTATTCCTAAATTTATAAATCTTGGAGAAGAAAAGCCCTTTCTAAGCAAGACAAGAAACTATAAAGGAAGCCATGAAGAAAAAGTTAGATAAATTTAATTATATAGGAAAGTTTCTATACAACAAGCTACATAAACTAAATCAGAAGATAAATGACTAATTCAGAAAAAAAAAGTTTGCTATATATGACAGAGGGCTAATTCCTCTAAAGTTCAAAAGATTCTTACTAATCAATAGGATAGGAAAGTAGATAAAGCAGTTAATCAGGCAGTTAATGGAAAAATAAATACATTGGTCAATAAACATACACAGATTCACAAATAAGTGCAAATAGAAACAATGATGAGACACTGTTATTAATTTAATATTTGTGTCACCCCAAATTCATATGCTGAATCCCTAATGCCCAATATGATAATATTTAAACATGGGGACTTTAGAAATGATTAGGATCAGATGAGCTAGGTTGTAAGGATGGGCCCTGATGGGATTAGAGGCCTTATAAGAAATGAATCCCAGACCAGACAGCATGAGTCCCCCCCCCCACCTGCTCCTGCCTTGGGGGCATCAAAGAGGCACTATTCATTAGCAGAGAAGAGAATCTCACTAGAACTTAACCATAAGGGAACCCTGATCTTGGCCTTCCAGTTTCCAGAACTGAGAAAATTAATTTCTTTTGTTTCAGTCACACAGTCTATGGTATTTTGTTATGGCAGCCCTAGAAGACTAAGACAGGTATCATTTTTGTCTGTTAAACTGTAAACTATTCAAAATGTTTGATGACACTCAATGTTGACAAATGTGAGGTGAAATAAGGATTCTTCTGCCCCCTGGTTGCGATCATTTTGATAAGCTACGAGACAACATGTGTCAACTTCTAGAATGGATACATCATTGAACTCAGCAGTTCTCACTTCCAAGAATTTATGCTGTGGATTTATGTGTGTGTGTGTGTGTGTGTGTGTGTGTGTGTATGTGTGTACTAGTTATCTCTGTGTAATGAATCAAAAACTGAAAGAGGCTTAAAAGTACATAAGGAACTAGGAAATAGATGGTTTGTCTTTCCATGGGCTGCTCTCCAACCTTTATAAAAGAATGTGGTTAAAATGAAAAGGTAAATATATAGATAGTCACGGTATGGTTCTTTATATTTAATTGTTTTGTTTTGTTTTGGGAAAATTTTCAGGATAAAAGTTGGGCAATAAGGGAGAAAACAGCTGGATGTGGTGGTGCACATCTGTAATCCCAGCAGCTCAAGAGGCTGAAGCAGGAGAATCACAAGTTCAAAGCCAGCCTCAGTAACTTAGAGAGCCCTAAACAACTTAGCAAGACCCTGTCTCAAAATAAAACATAATAATGTGCTCTGGGTTCAATTCTTAGTACCAGGAAAAAAAAAAAAAAAAAAAAAAGAGGGAGAACACAGTAGACCTACAGATCCTGTTATAGAAACTGACCATTTGGAATATGGTATTATTCAGTTTTTCAATCCTTGATCCATAATTACCTAAATTCTACCTCCCAATTCTTGCTTTTATTATTATAAATCATTCTGTCATAAATATCTTTGTTCATAATCTTTTTGCATATTTCTCTCGGTTACTTGAAAGAAAAATCACAGAAATTTAGACTTGGACTTATTTATGACCATTATTAGACTATCCATACACATTAAAAAAATCTTCTGAAAATGTTCTTCCAATTTGTCTTTTATCAGAAATTCCACAATTCAATAAATACTTATTCTGTGTTCATACTATTAAACTACTATCAGAATTCCCTACAAGTTGGGGCTGGGGATGTGGCTCAAGCGGTAGCTCGATCACCTGGCATGCGTGTGGCCTGGGTTCGATCCTCAGCACCACGTACAAACAAAGATATTGTGTCCACCGATAACTAAAGAATAAATATTAAAAAAATTCTCTCTCTCTCTCTTAAAAAAAAAAAAAAATTCCCTACAAGAATTAAAAAGCACCTGGAAATTAAAAAAAACAAAAAGAATTTCCTACAAGGAATTTCAAATACTTTTCTTAAACCGCTAATATAATAATTAATACTTACTGAGTGCTACCATCTGTTAGGCCCTGTGCTGGGTATCCTACAAGTCGTGATGTGCTGCCAAATTCAAACTCACTGCTGAGGTCTGGGTTATTTGTTTGAAGAACTGAATTTTTAAAGAGAAGCTAATCTCCCTGGCTCTCCAAAATTCTCCATGACCACACAAATTTTAAAAAGAAAGAAAAGTAAAAACAAATGATGAGTTGGCTTCTTTGCACATAAGCAGCCCTCTTTTTGGAATGCAGGCTTCTTAGTGGTTAGCATTTCAATACCAGGGTAAAAGTCCCCTGGGTCTTTCTAAGGGAGCCAGAGACACAGTGGCCTCAGAGGAGGAGCCAAGCTTTTCCACCTAATTGATAGAAGGCTGGAAACTGGGCAAGGACTTTGTGGAATTATAATCCAGAATGGAGTGGTGAATTGAGAATGAGCAAAGCCACAGAAGCATTGACAGTCAGGAAAGGCAGGCAGGCAGGCAGGCAGAGGGGCAGACAAAAGAACATGGGTTCTAGCCAGGCATGATTGGCACACGCCTATAATCCCTGCAGTTCTGGAGGCTGAGACAGGAGGATTGCAAGTTCAAAGCCACCCTCAGCAAAAGCGAGGCACTATGCAGCTCAGTAAGACTCTGTCTTTAAATAAATACCCCCCAAAAAGGACTGAGGATGTGGCTCAGTAGTTAAGTGACCCTGAGTTCAATTTCTGGTAACCCCGCATCCCCCCAAAAAGAACATGGGTTCTTTCAGCCTACCTCAGCTTTCTTCATCCCTGAGTTTGCTGGATGATCATAGTCCAGCACATGATCCATTTTGCCACTAACTGGATGTTATTATATAAGAGCCCAAGTGAGATGTATGGAGGATTCATCCCCAGGACAGTTTTTATCTTCTAAGGAATTGTACCCATTGACTCGGTATTCTCATGTGCACATGACAATAAATGTGTGTCTGCAGATGACCCACACATGTGTGTGCACAGTCATAGAGGTTGTCTGTCAGTGTATATAGTTATAGAATCCAATGCTTCTAGAGCTTGAAACCCTTTTTAAAATTACATTTTACACATCAGTAAACTTGTAATGCAGGAACTGCTTTCTTAGGGTTATTTATATCCTGGGGCTGCAGAAGGATTTGTCAGGAAATAATATGAATGTTATTTATCTGACTGTTCAGCTTTATTGACTGCTACATTTCACTTCCTTCAGTTCTTTTTGGCAGAGGAGTAAATAACACTGCTATTAACCTCTAACACTGGTATAAAAATAGGCAGTTATTAAGGGGTAAATATTACTTTGACGATTATTGCCCCAGTCTGCTTTCTCTGGAAGAGGTAATAAATAAGGCCTCTTGTGGGGTCCACAAAGTTCCCAATTTTGTGAGGGAGCTGGCAGTGTTTGTGGCCATGGGCTGTGATTTGGAGCCATGTGGAGCTGATAAAAAATGCTCGATGAACTCTTGGTCATCTCTCGAGGAAATCAAGGCAGCTTGAATGCCTGATGCTGTGTGTGAAGTGCTGAGGTGTCAGGTTTTAAGGTCTCTCCCAGGAAACAATTAGAGATGGTTGGGACCCTGCAAGGAGTGGGGCTATTGAGAAGAGGGAGCTGGCCTTGGGAGCAGGTGAGCATGTAGAAGCCTGGGGTGTGTTGATTCAACCTGCTCACAGAGCCCAGCTCTGGCTATGACACTCAGTTTGACAATGGTCATCCTTTAGTAATGAACAGGTTAACTACATCGAGCCTCCTCATTTTGGAAGGAGAAAGCTGAAGAGTTATGGTAACAGGCACAGAGAGAGTCTTGGACTAGAAGCCACGAGCCCTAAACTAGTCTCAACTCTCAACTCCTTCATGTTATGATACTACGTAAGTTCTTTCATTCATAAGAAATGAATGGTTGATCTGTATGGTTTGGTTTTCTCAGACCTCTCCCATCCAGAAATCCTTTGTCAATAACCCAACTAGGACTGTTGGACAAATCCACAGGTGTGAGGACAATGCTAACTATGTTTGCACATACAATGGACATGACAGTGCTCCCTTGTCACTCTCCGGGAAGACCCAGCATCACTGGAACCTGCGCGCTCAAACAAGCCCTTGATTGTAACCTAAACCAAGATCTCCAGGCTTTTCAGCACTGCCAAGCACTGCTACAAAGCCAGGAATCATCATTTACTTTGTTTGCTCTCCAGGACTAAATTTTCTTGGCTCCAAAGATGATATTTGGCTTTCCTTTGATTGCAAATGTAAAAATGTTTTTTTTTTTCCTCCTTGAAAAACAATTAAATCCAGACCTTTTAGTTAAAAATACTTGGAATGTTTTCTGCAGAATAAGAGGCATACGTGCTTCCTATTAAACAGATGATTAAATTCCAAAAGCTGCCTTTATGTGAAGGCATTATAGGAACCCATTATTTAAGGAAAGTTTTGAAAATGGAAGGATCCAACATAGATTCAATCTGTACGTTTGGGAAGTTTAAGTTGTCACACATTAGTAGAGTGGAGGTGGTGATTTGCAGCAAGGCACAGCTCTGCTTTCTACATCTAAACTGTGCTGATGCTGGGTACGGTAGCGCACACCTGTCATCCCAGTGACTTGGGAGGCTGAGGCAGAAAGCTCCAAGTTTGAGGCCAGCCTCAGCAACTTAACAAGACCCTGTCTCAAAATTAAAAAAAAAAAGAAAATAAAAAGGACTGGAGATGTAGCTCAGTGGTAAAGCACACCTGGGTTCCGTACCAAAAATATACATTATATAAACATCAAAAAATAAATGTGCTGACCTAATCAAATGTGGTGTTAGCCAAGGTCCTTGTCTCTGTAGTTGAAAGTTCAGAGCATGAGAACAATGTGGCATCTCCATTCCACTTAGAAAGCATAAGACATTTATTCAAATGCATTGTATTTATGAATTAATAGAAAAACACACAAAATGGTGAAATATATAATGCTATAAGTGCATTTTGTCTCAATGTCAGCAGGATGGTTTGGAAATCCTGGCCTCATTTAAATTTCCCTGAATATCCTATTTTATACTGTAGTAAGTTGATATACACTGCCAGTATTTCAATGTTGTTGAAAGTGGGCATTTTAAATCATTATGACTTAAAGTCTTTACCCCATAACCTCTCAAATAACAACAATCATAAATGTGCATTTTGGCAAAAGGAAGATAATTGTGTGCCTAACAGTGGCATAGGGTTTAGCCACGTGTCACATCTATGTGTACATCATGCATACATGCAAACATAATGGAGCAAATGGAGAGGAAAAAAATGGAACTTGGAAAAATTATGAAATGGAATCAGAGAGAGATTGGTATGACAGAGAGAGAACTGCTTCTCTATCCACACATCTCTGCAGATGGGAAACCCCATCCCTATCCCAGCCAACCACCACCCTATCACATCAGGTCCACTGGAGGATAGACACCCAGTCTATGAAGGTCACCTGGGGAAGGCCATTAACCCCTGCACATATACACTGCCACAAGTGCAGGCTGTCCTGCACAAGTAGGCTCACTGGTCAGGGGTTCTAGACAGTGCTGCCATTGCTGTGGAGGCTGTGGCCATAATGCTCCTGGTACTAACCCTGCTAAGAACTCTTCTTCCTATCTCCACATGCTCCTTTTTTTCTTCTCAGTCTTGTTCTGTTCTTTCTAGCAACAAAAGGAAGTTTCATGTGGTTATTGTTTGTATTTGAAAATGATCAGGGACTCAGGCAGGGCTGTGACCCTGGTGGGTTGGGCTCCCTTGATGCTTGTTTTGCAGTGAGCAAGGAGACCTTCCCAAGACAGAACTCACTGTAAGGGATAATGAAACCCAATACCTTGAGCTATTCAGAGTCTTTGGGACAGAGCAATGTCTTTTACTTAGAATTGTCTATTGGTTATGTCTTCCATTGGAAATCTCTATGGGTCCTGTGGCAGCAGGGGATGGGGTCTCCAACAAAGACAATCAATTGAAGAAAAAAATGATCATGTGGTAATTAACTGGAAATGCTTGTGAGCCAATGTAAGAGGCCCCTAAGAACTATCAAAGAACTACTGGACGTATTAATGAGGTCTCTTTCCATGGTTAGGGGAAGGGTGCTATATACCTGTGAGAGCTGGTTTAAACAAGAGCCAGTGGCATGCAAATTGTCATTGTCATATAACTCCATTTGTATTCCAGAATGAAGAATCCTGGAGAACCCAAGTCTAGACTGTCCTGATGGAGGTTTCCTCAGTTGCCATTTCTACCCTGTGGTTCGCAGGTTGGCCATGTCAACACCATTTGGGAGCCTGTTACAAAGAGAACCCCAGGTTCTGCCAGCTGAATCAGAACCTGCATTTAATAAGACCCCAAGGGACTAAAGTTTGAGAAGTGCTGCTCCAGAGCAGTGATGCTCAGTCTTGGCCACACACCAGAATAATCTATGGAGCTTTAAAAACTACTGATGCCTGCGTCCTACTCCTAGAGATTTGGATGATGTGGCCTGGGCTTTAAGATTTTTGAAAAGTTCACCATATGATTTTAATGTGTAGGTACAAAAGAGAACTGGAGAAAGATCTTGCTCAGAATCCATACTTTGGCCAACTACCCTGCCGCGGAAAGCTCTTCTCCATTGGGTGCATGCTCCACTCCTACTGTATCTGCCTTCAGCTCAGTGGGTACATTCTAGTGAACATGTTTGCGTTTATGATTATGATTATGATACTGAATATGAAATCTATGAAAAGTGATGTGTGGTGACGTTTGTAGTGTGAACCCTATTTTTACACAGACAAATTAGCATTTCAAAGTCCCTTATCTAAGTCTATGCCTTCTGTTACTGAATATTTTGATACTAGCATGAGACCCCCTTCTGAGATTTTTTGTAAAGCACCTGTTTATAATGCAACAGTCTCACATAATATTTCTGATATTAAATTTTCATATATTAAGCTTCTTTATGAAGGGTTATCAGACACCTCACATTTACCTAATTCTCATAGTTCATGACCTTATCACGTGACTGAGCACTGAGGGCTCATATTTGAATCTCGAACTCAACTAAAATTAATTCTTCCTCTCTCCCTCTGCACGCCCCCTGATGACCATCTGTTGGCTCACCGTCTTTTTTCACTCTGCCACAGGTTGGGTTTGAGGGTCTATTTCTTTCCCTCCCACTAGACTTCGTGCTCCTCTGAGGAATTAGAGGATGTGTGATCATCTCAATGTCATGTCCATGCAAGGATGTTCAATAAATGTTTGCTGAGTGCATGATGCTTAGCCAGACATGCAGATGAACAGAGCCAGAGGGAAGCATGTGACATCCTGAGCCCTCCACTGTCTGTGGGGTGGGGGGGCAATGTTGCCTAATCAAACATTGTCAAGGGCCAAGTAACCAATTCTTATCAAGCCCCTGCTGCGTCCCCCCTTGTCTCCTGACAACCTCCTCTGCCATGGCCTGTGGGTACAGGCTCCTGTCTTTTGCAGTGGTGCTTGGCTTCTGCTGGGACACTAGGTTTTCCTTGAGTTCTATGGTATAGCTGTATTGTCACCTCTTCTGTTTACAGGAAAAAAAAAAAAAAAAGCACAGACACCTCTCAAACATTTGGTCTTTCCTCATGCATCCCCAAAGAAGGCACACATAGAGGGAAGACCAGGTGAATCAAAATAAATAGGCTGGACAGAATTGGGGGCCACAAAATTTATGTGACCAAGATTTCATCTGACTTGACCTAGCAGTACTGGGTCATTGGTAAATAAGGAGCCATGTTAGGGCAATGCTGGCATTATTATCAAAACTGCTTACTTCACATCCCTTAATTTTGAAATTAAGTTAGTGCTTTGAATGTCATAAATAATACTAATTGATAGGAGGAGGGAAAGAGGGAAGGGAACAAGAAGGAAGGAATGAAGGAAAGAGGAAAGGAAGGAGTGGAAGGGAGTGAGAAAATATCTTGGTTTTACTCTAAAAAAGCATTTTTGCCCAGTGAAACCAAGTGCTAAATTACAGGGGGAAAAAAATGGAAAATATGCTGAAGCCGAAAACTCTATGTGAAATGTATAGATAAATGAGATAAATTTATAAAATGTAATAAAGAAGTTTATTTCTCTAATAGCCGGTATAACATAAAATATCACCAAATGATGTTTTTTTTTTTTTTTCCCCCACAAGAGAGTATACTTTTATTGGGTTGTGAAAAGGAGACTAGAAGGGCAGGGTCATCCTAACCTTCTGGCTTAATGGATGGAATTTCAAAACCAAAGAATAGACAACTTTCAGTGTGGGAAATGGAAACTCTGGGAATGTTTTCTCCTTTAATATTTCATTCAATCATTGACCCCTTTCTTGTTGATAATTTTTAAGAATTAATAATGACTGGATTTTCCATTAAAAATTACACACATTCCTGACCTCAATTGAAGCTTTTTTTTTTTTTTTTCATTGATGATAAAATCCTGGTACTAAACAAGAGTGAGCTGTCTTGTGCTTTGCCAGCCCAATTGTGCCTTTTTCCACCCCCCCGAAAGTTTCGGTAGGTTTAGGAGAGCAGAGACAAGACTGAACCAGGCATGGATTGGACCTGAGAGATGTGCCCAAAGAAAAATCTAGAGAGCCTTCCAATAGCCATATTCCTGTGTGGTGAGGACCCTGGTCAAGACTTAGAGGAAGCCACAAGATACCCAATGATTCTTGGAGTGCCAGCTTGCCTCTGATATGGGAGGGAATTAGAAAAGATCTCCCCCAATCATGCCATGCCCCTCCCCAATCCATCTAAACAATATCGGTGTTGTCCAAGTGCAAATCTGATGCCTTAGTGCTTCTACTTAGCCCCTGTGCCCTTCACATACAGCCCTACATAATCTGTCTCCTTCCCCAGCTCCAGCCTCAGCCCCGAACCAGCTTCCTGACTGTGATTCTGCCTCACACTGGCTGCTCTGGGTGTCTAAAATTCTTCACTCTCTGTCACTTCTCCTTCCTTTCTGGGGCTTCTTTAGTGGGGAATGTTCTGCTTTTCCTATTTATCTCCAGAGCTTTCTTTAAGTGTCACTTCCTGGAGGAAACTTCCTAATCCCCCGAATTAGGTCGCATGCCCAAGTTCTGTACACATATATCACCCTGAACTTCTTTCTCCTGGCATTTATGGTATATGAATTCATGGATTCATAGATAAATTCATGCCAATGGTTTGCTAATGTATATTTTGCTCACCAGACTGTTTTTTAAATATTTTTATTTTTTTTTAATTGGACACAATATCTTTATTTATTTATTTTTATGTGGTGCTGAGGATCCAACCCAGGGCCTTGCACATGCTAGGTGAGTGTTCTACAGCTGAGCCACAACCCCAGCCCCAGACTGTAAGTTTTTATAGGAAGAACAGAGCCCATGTCTCTCTTGCTCAACAATGTAAACTTAGCATAGTACCTGCTACATAGTAGGTGACTAGTAAATATTTGTTGGTGTTGAATAAATAAGTGATAAGATGGCAGGTGGCACCTAATGCTAATAGTAGTCTCCAACAGAATTCTTTTTTTTTTCTTCTCTGTGTGTGTGTGTGTGTGTATGTTGTGCTAGGAATTTGGTTTGCTAATGTATGTTTGGTTCAGCAGTAGAACGCTTGCCTAGCATGTGCGAGGCCCTGGGTTGGATCCTCAGCACCACATTTGTTGTGCTAGCAAATCAAACCCAGGGCCTCGTGCATACTAGGCAAGTGCTGTACCTCTGAGCTACAACCTCAAACCTCCAGGAGAATTCTGACCCACATAGTGCAGTCTCTCAGGCCTTAAGTTGTATCTATTGGGCCCCAACCATGTGTCCAGGAGGGAAAAGCTACTATACAGGAGAAGGAGGGAGGATTGGAGAGGGAGGGAGGGAGAGAGAGAGAAACAGAGTAAGAGAGAGAGAGAGAGAGAGAGGGAGAAATAAATCAGGGATAAATAAAAACATTGGTACAAAGAACATAAGAAACTCGTAGAAAAAAAATCATGGGGGAATAAATGGCTTTCTGAAAAAAATCTGAAGCAGAAGGGAGATGAGAAATACAAGGTGCAGTATACAAGAAGCACAGACCGCTGGTTCTGTTGCCCAAGCGGAGCTTCTGAGCAGCCCCTGGACAGGGCCTGCTGGAAGAGGGGGCGGGGCAGGAACTCTGACCCGCGTCAGGAGGACAGCTGGGAGCCTCCAACCTCAGCTCTGCAAATCCATCCATCAGTTGTTAGCTCAAGCGGAGCCCAGAGCTGTATCCGATGGTAGAGAAAAAGTGGCCATTTCTAATGCTGGGAATAGAAACTGCTAGCAGGTGATGAGATGAGGCAGAAAGAAAGTGAATTGTAAAAATACCTGACTTAAAAAAAAAACAAAAAAACAGAATAAATGAAACTGATTTATTTGACTAAAAGGCCAGCAATGGCATAAATGTTAAAAGGCCATTTGTTTTTCCATATCACAAAATGCGAATCACTAAATTTGCAATTTGAATGCTTTATGGTACTCTAAAAACTCTGAATTCTTTAGTCTGTCCTTTTTCTCTTCCAAAAAAGCTATTTTAAAAGCTCACATTAGAATATTTTATAACTCTTTTATCCCTCCTGAACATCTGTGAACTGGAAAGAATATAGTATATTACAGAAACAATCCATTTAAAGAAAAACAATTAAAATGAAAACTACTTCCATCTCTGTGGTATAAAAAACTCTAATTCTCTCCCCTTTGCAATTTTATTACCAGTCTGACATGATATAGTCACAGCTTCACTTACACACAATGTTAATTTCACTCATACTCTACTTAATCTTCAAAACACTGCAGAATAACATTTTTCTTTAGTAATTTATCATTTACTGTGATAAGGCAATGTGTTTAGAGGATGTTAGAGGGTTTTTTTAAAGTCTGCATTTATCTCAATCCTGAAATGTGCTCAGAATGCTATTAAAATATATCATTTATACACTTTCACATTTAACTATATTAACTATACCTTAACTAGACATTTATTAAGAGCAGCATATTTATTTCCCATTCAGGACTTTTTAAATCTGTGGAGTCAGCTCTATGGAAATGAGCAATTTTTGCCAGCCTTACACTGTGTAATAGGTTAAACTGAGCAGAAACCCCAGGGCTCCATTGTAGTGGGGTACACAATTGCATATCTTTCTGGGCTTCCTTAAATAGTTTTACTGATGCAGGACTTCTGATTCCACTGGCTGCCAGTGATATGCTCTGAGTTCTAAATAAGTTCATGTCAGCTCTCATTCATTCATTCAACATTTATTGACTATCTCCCATGCACAGAGCTTAAAAGATAAACACATCCCAAATTCAAGATCCTTCCTTTGAGGTTAATATGAATACATAAACTCCTCTTGTTAATTTTATTTCTATTTATATCAAAATATACACACATAGCTTAGAAAGTGTATTTTCAAGTATAGAGTTTAAAATAAAACATCAAGTCCCTGCTCTGCTCTTCATTACCCTTAATTCTGCTTTCCAAGGGCCACTAATTTCAACTTCTAGCCTCTTCTTTTTGTTTTGACTGCTTTAATTTTTTTTTCAGTTTAGATAATATCTGTTGACTACCAACTAAGGAAGAAATTGGTTTTATTTTCTTGTATTACCCCCCACCCATATCAAATACTTGCCCTCCCTCTCAATCTCCCAGTATGGTATTATGATAAATAAGTAAATATTATTCATACTTAAACCATAGTAAGCAACTGTAATTCCATTTACTTTTCTGTATAGCTTTTTGTTTTCCTTGAAAATGATAATGGCTTTGTTTTGTCATTCTAGAACTAATTGAATCCTAATGCTCTCACAGAACTGTAGATATTCAGACACACTAGGCTGTCTATTAGTTGCTGCTGCCGCTGCTTCTTTAAGACATCAACCTTGGAGTCTTTTGTCTTCCTGCTACCATCTGGACTGGTTGCTCCCTCTGTTCACTACCTGTCAGTGTAGGATTTCCCTTTTCCCTTACCCTGGAAATTTCTTTTACCTGTTTTCTCAATCCTATCCCCCCCGCCCGCCTTTTTTTCCTAGACCACGCCTCTGTTTTAGTGGAGTATATCCTCAAGTATCTTTCTGAGAAAGGTGCATGGGAGGAAGTATAAGATACTACTTCCATATTGTGAGACTTTCTAGGGAACCATGGCACCAACAACCTGTTTCTAATTGGCTCTCCCCCTGGGGGCCTATGTTTCAGTTTTCCCAGTCTTGTAAAATAATTAAGATTATCAGCCATCAAAATTTTGCTGAAACATCTCATAAGCTGCTCTTATAAAAGCTCAGTTGTGCGCTCTCTCTCTCTCTCTCTCTCTCTCTCTCTCTCTCTCTACTGGGGATGGACATGATAGTTTTGTTGTTGTTGTTGTTGTTTATTTTTATGTGGTGCTGAGCACACATGATAGGCAAGTGCTCTATCACTGAGCTACAGCCCCAGCCCTCTTCATCTTCTTTTTAAAGCCCTCTCAGAAAACATGCTTCTGGGTTGGGTGGTGTTTTATTTATTTTGGGGGGGAGTGTCCAGGGGATTGAACTCAGGGGCACTCGACCACTGAGCCACATCCCCAGCCCTAGTGTGTATTTTATTTAGAGACAGGGTCTCACTGAATTGCTTAGCACCTTCTTTTGCTGAGGCTAGCTTTGAACTCGAGATCTTACAGAGCTGCTAGAATTATAGGCGTGTGCCACTGCGCCTGGCTCTGGGGGTTCTTTTCCCTTTCAAAAACATGAGTATTTCCACCTCAGAACATTATTCAAGCATGTATAAGGTTAACTCCTCCTTATTGTTAGATTTCCTCCCTAATGCCAGTGCCTCAGACTTCAGTGCCCTGCAGTATTCCCTCATTTTCTGTCACCTCCTCATACCATCATTTCCATGGTACTTGCCACTTTTTAATTTACTGTGTTCTTTCACTTGCTTACGTGGTTTTCTGGATTGGAATTTTTTTGTTGTTATTTATTTGTTCTCCTCCAGTGTCCAGCTGTTCAAGGGATAGACGGACAAATGGGCAAATCTGAGAGTATCTGAAATTACTTTAAATTGATTCTTTTAAAATATTCTCCTTTCAGCTTATTATTTAATTTCACTTAAGTCTTGCTTTTAATTACAAAGAGGCTGGTGGGGGAAAAAACATTGAAATGTTGAGAATTAGCACTTCTTACATATTTTCAACTGTATTTCGCTCTTCAGAGTGTTCTGCAATCTTTGTTTCATTCACTAATTATACCCATATAAAGCGGCTGTAAGCCTAGCTCCTATGACTTAGTTGAATGTAGTAAGTTTTCAAAGGAAAAATTACAATTCATTAGGATTTGAAACCCCATTTCTTTAATAAGAAAAATCTCAGTTTTCTTACTTGCTGTTTACTGCATTATCACTTTGTTCAGGGTTGATGGGGAGGGAGGTGGATGGGGAAGACCTCTGACTGCTAATATCACCCTTTTATGGCCGGAGCCAGATGAGGAGGGAGAAAGAAATGGCAGCCACAGCTACAAGAACTTTAGCCAGAGATCAATTGGAGCACTGAGCCCTCACTGAAACAATGACACTCTAAGGGGCACATGAGAATTTGATGGATGATCCTAAGGGTCAAATAAAAATAAATGAACCCAGGCACTGCACGGAGGAACCAGCAGGCAACAGAGAATGAAAAAAAATCCCCATAGGAAACTTTGTGTAGCTACGGCCCAAAGGAGCAAAAGGGGAAAGGAGGAAAGAACACATGAGGCTCTTGAGCCCCTCTCCAATGACTCCTGAGCATGGAGCTCAGGTTGTCTTTTTGGATGAAGCCATCATTGTTGGTTCAGCCTCAACCTTTTTAGAGAGAAAATTAAGATGTTGTGAAATCATTTAAAATGTTTATGCTTCTTATTATATCCCTCTATTTTGAGGGGAGGTGGGGGACTTGGGGTAAAGCTTTATATAAATATAAATCAGAGAAGCAAATGGATCTTGGGGACTCACCTGGCCAAGACCTCGTTTGTTATAGGTTAGAGAATGAGGCAAAGTTAACTTGGCAAGCTTAGCCCCACAGTCTGCAGCTCTCCCACTAGACAGGATAGGTCTGATTTACCAAAGGTATCCCTACTGTGTAGCAGTCATTTGGTCCAGTACATTATAAGCTCAATAGCACATGTGCTGTTTGTTTGGGTCACTCCTCATTGGCCATCTTGCAAAGGGCTGCCCTATTCCCTCTAAGTCATTGTTTCTAGTACAGAATATAATAATGGGTATGATTAGGGGAACGAATGTCTGCAGTGTTACAAATGGGAATTTAAGGAAATGTCTCCTACTAGTCAGAAAGAGAGAGCCCTCTAGGGCAAGAAGTTACCCCACCACACACTGGGCCCCCATGGTAGCACAGAACCCCCCATGAGAGCTGCTCATTCACAGAGCTTTAAATTCATTATCTTAGTTACTGGTGATTCCTCTTTTTCTTCTGTTAACTAAAATGCACATTTCTAAAACCTAAGAAGTTATCATATATGCTTAATATAGAGTTTTGAGAGCTGATCTGTCCATATCTAAGAGAATCAAGCATTGGCCATGTTAAGTATCTTTCTCAAGACCATGCAGAAGTCCAGATTCAAACTAAGTTTCTCTCTTAATTTTTACTCTCTCCTTATCCCATATATTTCTGGTAGAGAGAATTCAGTAAGATTGAAAAAATAATCAGGGCCAAGCAAGTGGCTTTGGGGTCAGAAGAAAGATTTACCGACCCATTGTAGAGGCTGGTCTTTAGAATTGGCAAGATCTGTACTGAGCTTTTCTTGGCTGTCTCTCTAACCATATATATCACTATGTAATCTATACAGTGGTGTTTTAACGGACAGAGCTCTTACCTGTAATAATTTTCTTTGAACTCATATGCTCTAAGAAATGCCAATAAACTCAGTTGAAGTAATTTCTCACCCACAGCACATGCATTTGTGCAGAAGGACCCTAGATCTTATGAACAATAGAAGAACATCCAGCAAAGCCCACGTAGAGTAGCCATTACATGCAAAATGGACATTTGAAAAAGAAAACATTTGACCCTTCCATTGATTGAGCTTGCCTTCAAAGTGCCCTTCAGGGAGTACTGAACTGGTTGCCAGGAAACAGAGATTCTTTTCTGGAATCAATTCTTGCCATTCTAAGTGCCCCTGAGTATGTCACTTATTCGAATCTTGGTTCCTAACTTACAGTGAGGGCTCTTCTCCCTTTCAGGCTTCCTCATCAAGGTCAAGAAATTCAGAATGCGTGTGTAAAATATTATGGATATAAGTGACAATTTTTTAAAACCGTGCCTTTCAATGAAGTTATTTTCAAATACCATGCTACTTAAAAGGTTCTGAGTGATTGCAGTTGAATTTCCTGTAACATATGTCCATCTTGGTCCTGTGTAAGTGTGAGTCCTCCTGCATTGTTAGAATATAAACTTGGTGTGATACGTTTTGTGATCTGGAGTTCTGGAACAAGCTGGGGTGAGCTGATCCAAGTCCTAACCCAGCTTTCATGGCTTGCCAGCTCTGTGATGGAGGGCAGGTGGCTTCACCCCAGGGTATGTTTCTCTACTTGTAGCTTGAGAGCATTAGGAGAGATGATCTAAAAAATCTCTTGTAACTTGCTTTTATTCTGAAATTGTATCACCTCTTCCTGATCACACACAAAAGCAACAAAGCCCAGGGTCTCAAGTATTTTGTAGGCCAGCAAGGGAACCAAAAAACAAGCAGTACACTGATACATAAATAGCATAATTATACATTGTGATAAGTACCATGAAGAACTGAACTACTGGTACTGATGGAGTTTAATGGGGGAGGGAGAATAATAATACTCAGGGAAGGTGTGGAGAGCAAGAAGTCTTTCTAATTTGCCTCATTTTTCACTGCAGGTTGTCAGAATATACTGTCTGAAGTTGACCAAATAAGAGTTTTCAATAGATTATTAAAAGTTACTGATGTTATCATTAGAATAAAAAAAAAAACCCAGAATGTCGATCTTAAAAATCAGTAGAAGATAATTACATTCATTAACATAGAACATAAAATGAGAAACTCTAAGCCATTTAGCAAAAAAATTTTAAAAAGGGTAAAATAATAAATCATAAAATAAGATTATAGAACTAATAAATCAAAACCGATTTACTGTTACATGTAAATGAGGAACCCCCTCTCCCCTTTCTTTTTTTGGTACTGGGGATGAAGCTCAGGGGCACTCAACAAAGAACCACATCCCCAGCCATAGTTTTATATTTTATTTAGAGACAGGGTCTCCTGAGTTGCTCAGCAGCCTCACTTTTGCTGAGGCTGGCATTGAACTCAAGATCCTCTGGGATTATAGGGTACGCCACTGCACCAGCACCAAATTCCCCTGTTGAGAAGAAAAAGACTCAAACTGGATAAAAATTATAATTCAGCCATGTAACCACACTAAGAAATAAATGTGTAATAAAAGTATTTAGGAAGGTTTCAAGTAGAAGTAGAACTGAAGACAAGGAAATTAAATGCAAGTAACAAAATAGCAAAGATAACAATGTCTATATAAAGTTCAAGACAAAACTAAATAAAACAAAGATGAACATTTAGTGATCAACATACAATTTGGTGAAGTTTCGTGTAACAAATGGCATAGCTTCCAAATGCATAAAAGAAAAATTGCAGTAATCACAAAGAGATAGACAACAAGGCTGGAAAAATTAAAACCACTTTTTTTCAGTCCGTAACAGACCAAGGAGGCAAAAAATAAGTGTGGCCAGTGGAAGTATAAATATCAGAATTAAGATGTGTGTGTGTGTGTGTGTGTGTGTGTATTTTTACATGTGTGTGTATGTAAATGCTGAATAGTCATTTAACATCTGTTTTTAAATTTTTATACAACTTTCAACAAAATATTATTGGTGGATGCTTCCACAATATATTAACTCAATAAAATAACATGATCATTATCCAAAGCTTGAATCATGCTGAGTAATGGAAACATTCCTCAAATTGGGAGCAAAGCCAGATGTCTGCCTTCCCCACTGCTATTTGACAGTGTTCACAATGTGTTAACCATCACAATAGAACAAGGAAAAGAAGGGATCACATGGAGAGAATGTGAGTGAAATTATCATTTGCAGATTATAGGAAAAAATCCAATAAAAAATATTGTGGGTGGTGAAACAACTTTTAAAGTTGATGGGTATGAAAATAAGATTCAAAAATATCTTTTTTGTTAAAAAGCAAAATGGGAAAAATATTCACTCAAACGAGGGACAAAAATACCTAGAAATGAACTTAAGAAATATTTAAATTATGTATGAAGAAAACTTCAAAATGCTATTAAAAGACACTAAAGAAAACCTAGTAATGGAAATGCTACCCTGTTATTGGATGGGAAGACTTAATTATAAAAAAGTCAATTCTCCCTAAATTAATCTATAAATTTAATCCAATCTCAACAGAATACCACATGATCCTTTTCAATCTCAGGCAGACTGACTTTCAATTTTCTAGGAGAAAGTAAACATGCAAATGTATCTAGAAAAATCAGGGAAAAAAAGAGTAATGGATACCAAATATTAAAATGTATTAAAGGTACTCCATGTCTTATAATGAGAGTCTGGCAGATGAATAGACTGATCAAAGGAATGAACATAGCTTTCACAAATAATATGCTCAAGTTCAAATGAAAATAGTTTATTACAAATTGACAATGTGCATTCATAAAGAAAAAGTGGGTTATTCTGTAAGCAGTGTTGGGACAAGTGGAGAACCATTGAAAAAGAAAGTAAAGTTACCAGTAGTTCCTCTTTCTGTATAACAAACTAGACATTAAAAAGGAATCACAAAACCATAAACTATAGAAATTCTATAAGAAAACAAGTGCTTCTTTAAAACATAATAATCTTGGATCAGGGAACCCTTTGACATAAAACCTAGAAGGCACTAAGAAAAAAATCATGATTAAGTTTAAGTACATAAAAATTAAAAACTGCATCATGACATTAAACACTTAAAACACTAACAAAGAAGAAATGATGGACTCGGGGAAAATACTTAAAATTTGTATAACAGCATTGACAACAGATATGATAGACCAAGGGTAATTCCTGATATATGAAAATGGCCTAAAAAACTTTAGAAAAGAGTTCAACACCTGTAGAAAAATGGTTATAAAGAATATGAACAGCTGGGCACAGTGGTGCATGCCTGTAATCCCAGTGGCTTGGGAGGCTGAGGCAGGAAGATCACAAGTTTGAGGCCAGCCTCAGCAATTTAGTGAGGCCCTAAGCAACTTAGTGAGACCCTGTCTCAAAAAAAATAAAAAATAAAATAAAAAAGGACTAGGGATGTGGTTCAGCAGTTAAGCACCCTTGAGTTTGATGCTTGGTAAAAAGAAGAAGAAGAAGAAAAAGAATATAAATACACTTCAAAGAAAAGAAACACAATTGGTACTTAACATTCATAAAGGAAAAATGTGAATTATAGGTCTGAAATTGTCATCAGGCAAAAATTAACAAATTCTACAACACACTATAGAGGTTGGTGTTGGGGGAAACATTGGCATTCTTAAATATTGTTGAAAGGAATGAAAATTGGTACAATAAGTAATCTTTCCAAATTAAAAATACTCAAATCTTTGGCTCTGCAAACCAAAGCTTGGTTTGGAAATCTTATATTTGCCAATATAATTAAAGATGTATTCATAACACTATCCAAAAGTACAAAACTGAAGAGATTCTAAGTAGAGAACTTATTAAATAATTTATGGTGTGTCTTTAGAAAGAAGGGTATATGCTGGTGTGTAAAAAAACCCCAGGTATGTCATTAAGTTAAAAAACATCATCAACAGCAAAGTGTGTGTGTATGGGTGTGTGTGATGTGTACAGATATGCACATGGAAATTTTCTGGTAAATACATGTGCTGCTATTGTTGCAGGTTAATTCTACGAAAACAGCTCAGGAGCCTGGGATGGAGAGAAGACTCATTTTTCATTGTGTATATATCAGTGTTATATACCTATATCACTCTGTGTGTTATTTGAATAGTATTAAATGTTAATTTTTAAAATATCACAACAAAAAGAAAAAGTACACTCAGAAATGATTTTACCTGTGACCTGAAATATATGAAAATCTGTTCTACCATGGACAGTGGTTAGTCACTCTCCATTTCCACAGAAAAGATCTTCTCCAACAAGAGAAAATAGTAGATTTAAAATTGAACATATATTTGGAACTGGAGAAACAGAATAACTTCCGGTGGAATTGGAAAAAAGTTATACAAATCCTCTAAAGGGCTTTGGGAAAAGGAGGTGTTGGGAGCGACTGGATAGGGGGAACCCTGGTGGCATAGAGAGGCCTCCTTCCTCCCCAGAAGGCTGTGACCCTCTTCCCAGGAGCAACACCTTTCTGCTGGCTGACAGTTTAATGAGAATTTTACCCAAGGCGTTCACACCAGTAGGAAATCCTGTTAGATTTCTAAGTGCCCATTAGTTAGAAGTTCTCTGGAACCATGAAGACATGACACTGTGTGAGGTTTCTGTGTGGGGCTTCCTGGTACTCCACTGTTGAATATCCAATGCAAAGAGAGGCCCACGGGGAGCTTCTCCTGTACATCAGAGCAAGACCCTTGAGCTTCTCATAGTTGATAAACTTCAAACCCAACCACTCTCCTACTGCGTACTCCAGCCTTAAGGGTAAAAAATGGGATTGCTTCCATGGATGAATGACCTAGGACCCTTCAGTGATTGATAGAGCATATTTACAATAAATAAAATCATGCCAGAGTAGGAAAGAAACCACCAGGTCTGGGTCACTGGTGGTTTCTTTCTGCATATTCCATTATTCATCTCCTAGATCAATGGTTCTCGAAGGTAGATCCTAGACCAGAAGCATTAGCATCACCTGGAAATTTTTTAGCAATGCAAAGGATAAGGTCCCACAGCAGGCATAAATGCTGGTTTGGAAAATCCTGTGGTGTGGCTCAGCAATCCATACTTGAACAAGCTCCTGATGGGATTCTGAGGAGCTCAAGTTTGAGAATCACTGACTTAGTCTTCTGGAAGAAGGCCACTGTCTTATCCACAACCCAGTTGTGCCAGGACAGGGTGGTAAGTTGCAGACAAGCCAATGAAAGTGCCCAGAGACCGCATGGAGGACATATGATGTATTGAGGGAAAGCTTGCAAGAGATCAGTGACTACTCCAAGAAGAATTCAGAGGCCCCAGGCTGACAGATAGCACTTCTGTTCCTTGTGGTGCTTTGCCAAACAGTGCTTCCTCTCTCTCATGGTGTTTTGTCCAGTGGCTACAGGTTGGATGAGTGACATGTATTTTTCCATAGTTCTCTCTGTTCTGGGCCCATCCCTATTCAAAGACAGGTTTTATATATTAGGCTGCAGAAGCAGTGACATCATTGGCATTAGCTGGCTTACTTTGCTTATATGACCAGCATCCCAAGGAGCAGCTGTCCTGGCTACATGCAAGAAAGTAGCTTTCTAAGGATAACAGTAACTTAGCCTAGGTCCCAGTGTGCATAAGAGAAAGCCAGTGTCCTTCAAGATAATATGAATCTGGACACTCCAGTCCAAGTTTGCTCTCATTGTTCCCTTAACTTGGTGGTTTGGGGCAACAAAAAAGGGATATGGCGTTTCACTGTCCCCATCTACTTGAGTGACAACACAGCCCATGGGAATAAGCACTGACTTGCGTCTGCAATCTTATCTGCAAGGGAACCCAAGATGACAACTGAATTTCTCTAGACAAGATTTTAAATTTCAACCTCTGGGTACCTCTTCAGCTCTGGCTGCTAATGAAGTGCCTGCCTCCCCTCAGAAGAACATCATCTGATCATGGTTTCCTCATAAAGGACATCCCAATTCCTGTATGTAGAGTGACACATTCCAGAATGTCAAGGAAAGCAAGATTGACCATATGCTTTCAAGCCATGATACTGGAAATTGACCTAGCATCTCAAATACATACCAAGGAGTGTAGGGCATTAAATCTCACCATTAATACTGGAAATTTTAAGGGTTAAAAACCTCCTAATAATAAATTCTTTCTTAAGTAAAATCATGGAATGCTTGACCCCATGTCAGTTTGCAAATTGCTTCTTCCACTTCCTTAGCCCAAGGATGAGGCTGACTCACCAAGGAGGGAGGGAGATGCTGAGAGAGGAAGCCAGAGTCAAGGTGGGGCCCACACCACTCTGACTCTCAGCTTCCTGTTGTGAGTTTTAGAAAAGTGTTGAGATCATCTTATTGTTAAGATCACCTTGACTTGGATTTTCTGTCACTTGACACTGAAACACCCTACTTACCAAGTGAAGATCATTATCCCTTAACATATATGGTTTAATTGAGAGGTGTCCCCCAAAATCTCACGTGTGAGACAATGCAAGAAGGTTCAGAGGAAAACTGATTACATTATGAGAGCCTTAGCCCAATTGGTGAATTAATCCCTGATGGGATTAACTGAGAGGTGACTGAAGAGTGTGGGCCTGTGCCTTTGGGGTATATATTTTGTATCTGGTGAGTTGAGTCTCTCTGTTTTCTGATCATCATGTGAGCTGCTTCCTTCCACCACATTCTTCCACCATGATGTTCAACCTTACCTCTAGCCCGGAGGAATGGAGCCAGCTGTCTACGAACTGATACCCCTGAAACTGTGAGCCCCCCAAATAAATGAAAATTGCTCTGGTTAAATCTTTTAGTCACAGCAGGAAAAAAAAAACTGACTAAAACATGGGGAAACTGAGGCACAGAGAAGTTTGCCAATGTGCTAGTAAATGACAGAAGTCCAAGTGCAAGTTCATTCTGGGTCTGTGCTCCCCCACCAGGGAGCATAAAATTGAGGATGTTTCCTGGGTGCAGGGTGTTGGGTGCAGAGATGAAGAACAACACAAACAGAGTATTGGAGTGCTCCAGGCAAGCTCTGTGTACACCGTAATTTTGTCCAATGGGCCCAGATGGGAGGACAGGAGACAGGAATATTAGAAAGAAGACATTATAGGGAAGAGAGATGACCATAATTATAGAAAAATAAAGAAGACAATAAAGATGTGTTTTCTAGCATTAGGGCAAAACTCTATCCTCTAGGAAAGTTACTAAGCCCCTTCCTTGCTTTTCTAAAGGCATTTTTATTAGTTTGCTGTTGAAGTGTGCAGCAAGACGGGCCCATGTTCTTCCTGAGACCACTGAATGCCAGTTGTCCAGTTTTCTCACCCAGTGGCTCAATATTGCTGCTGCAGAACCCTGACTGTACCCCAGCTCTGCAGGACACACGCCACATTTTTGCATTGGAAATTTGCTGCTCAAAGTCTACTCAGGAAACTCAGGTAGTGTGGATGGAGATGGGGATATCATCCATAATACCCTCACTTTGAGTAGCCCAGAAAGACCCCCCCCCCCCAGAGAGAGCTCTGCTGTCTCTGTCCCTGTAATGAGAAAATCTGGCTTGTTTTGAGTCTGCAAATCTCCCTTCCCCCATCCCATCTAGTCAAGTTGCAAATCAGTGTTGCTTGGTGGATAGCAAATCAAGTTTCAAGGTTATAGGCAATAGAGAAAGGAGGAAGGTAAATGAGAAATCATTTATCAACACCATATTTAAAACTTAAAAAAAAAAAACCCTCAGGTCAAAAATGTAACACTATCTTTTAACTGTATTTCTCACTAGTTTTGGCAGAATCTCAGGGTGCTGTGAGATTTAAAATGTCATTTTCAATGGATTTGGGGATTTGAAGTCAAAGGGATTATAATATTCTTGATTGCAAAGTTTAAGGCATTTTCCCCCCTTTCCACTGAAGGGGATCAAGTGGCTCATTTTTCAACATGAAGCCACCAACAACTTTGGGAGCTGCTGGGTGGGCCTGGCTCCCTAATCCATACCTTTAGTTTTTCAATTGATCACCTTTTAAATTGGACACATATGTCCAGCTTAACAAGGAATTAGCATTTGGAGGAGTTAGTAGTGTCTGGGAAGAGATGCAAGAATATGAAATCACACTGTGAGGTTGCAGGAGTTGGGGTGGTGGGCAGCTAGTGGTCCCAGATCTCTGATGTGAAACTCAGTCTGTGCCGGGCATCCCATTCTCCTTCCTCAGAGGTGAACAAGCCCAGGTCAGAGATACCAAGGAAATTGCCCAGGATCAAACAGCAGGATTTTTGTTTGTTTGTTTGTTTGTTTATCCCGGCACTAGGAATTGAACCCAGAAGTGCTTAACCACTGAGCCACATCTCCAGTCCCCACCCGCCTTTTTAAAAAATTTTATCTAGAGATATGGTCTTGCTGAGTTGCTTAGTGCCTCACCAAGTTGCTGAGACTAGCTTTGAATTCAATTCTCCTACCTTAGCCTCCTGATCGGCCGTGTGCTACCATGCCAGGCCAAATAGCAGACTTTGATTCCTACGTAACTAAATGTTGAAATAACAAAGTGAGTGTAATAAAAAAAAAAAGATGCATGGAAAGGACCCTCTCCTCATCTCTCACTACTTTATCCACTAAAAAGCCCTGACCTGGCCACCAGTGCTTGCTGATATTCTGCAGAGGGGACTGGACCACACAATCCTGATCTATGTGTCATGTGCACAGCAGGGGAAGCTGGACACCTTACCTCACATCACCATATCCCAAGAGAGGGGCCCCACATACATAGCCGACTCCCTTCAGCCTGCCCAGGACTGGTACACACTAGCAGCACTTACACATTACTTTCCTAGTATAGCACAGCCATAGTTTGTAGCTGTGACATTGAAGGATCTACCCCACTTCCTCTGTCTCCCATCAAGCCACCTCCTCCTCCAGTGACTAGACACAGGCTCCCTGCTCCATGGCCAACTGTTCCACATAGTCCACAATCTTTGAACTCTAGGCTATTGGTTTTCTAACCTCCACCAACTCAACAGCATCCTCTTGCCCTCTGCTGCTGCCAGGGCCCAGAAAAATGTGGTAGAGGGACAATGGTTGCCTGTGGCCTTAGTTGAATGGAAGAACCTCCTGCCTTTAGCAACCACCTGCCTTTCCAAATCAAGTCTCTTTCAGTGTAAGCAAATGGACTTCTCCAGTACAAATCCCCAAATGCCTTGTGGGGAAGTGTGAAATGTGCTCAGTAGGACTATTTTAGGCACTGGAACACAATTTTTTTTTCTACCATTAACACTACCATTAAAAACAGCAATGGTTCTTTGAGAATCTCTGTTCGTAGTAAATGGAGCTGTTTCATTTTATATTATTGCAGTAGATTTCATCCTGGCCCTTGAAAATTTGCTTTCAATGTTCAATTGGAAAATACTTCTGGCAGCAATATGTTAAGCCTTCATTTGAGCTGCAAGACTGATGGGGATGTGGAGTTGGAGACGTTACAACTTCTGCTACCGTCACTTGTCTTCTTCCTCTGAATTTCTCTTCATTGAATGTCTGACATTTTATCACTTTCTCTGGTACTCATTGAGGAAGTCATACATCCCTTGGGCTTACTGTTAGTAAAAGCTGTTAGTGTATGTGCTACTTTTATCTGTCTTTTTACTTTCTTCCATTTGGGATACTGATTGAATAATGGGGCACTGCACAAAGGACTTTTTCCTCAATTAACAAATGTCCACTATTCAGATTATTTTTTTTAAGCAACAGGGCATGCCCCCCTGGGTGGCACATCACATGCATTGTGAACTATCTGTTGGTGCAGCAACTTGTGGTAGTGTTGGGATATTTATGCTGATGGTGTCATCGGTGGTACAATTTTTCCAAAAGGAGCCGTCAATTGGCTTGGTGTATCTTCCTCCCTTCTGCTTGTCATGATCGTTCAGCTAAAATTTGGGGGCCAACAGAGGTGAGGCAAAGAACCTCACCCCCCCGCTGGTACAAAGACCTCTACAAAGGTGTGGCTATATACTGGACCCGTAGTCAGTGACGGGTAAGATCCAATTACAATGGTACCAACCTAAGATAACGGGTAAGGACCATATGTACTATTGGACAACCTAAGGCAGGCACGGTCCCTAAGCCACATGCTTGTTGTTTAAACAGAGAGGGGGAGATGTTGAGAGCCACAGCCGAAGGGGCCCCAGCAAACTTTCAGACTGCCAGCTGATGATTGGCTCACAGCAGCCCCAGCAACATCTAGCTGATTGGCTCCTCTGTGGTGATGCTCATTGGGCTGTTTCCCTGCCCTTTCAGGCCACGGAGCTGCTCATTGGGGGACTTTTTTGGCTCCGCCCACGCGACCCAGCCAATCGGCCTCAAGAGCAGGAGGATTGTGGGAGGTGGAGAGGCTGGTGGTTGAGGGAGTGGCTTGTGGGAAGCCCGTGGTGGCAGTTGGGGTCTGAGGGTTTTTCCTGAGGAGCTGTTTTGTTTGGCGTGTGTGGTTCTAAAAATAAAGTTAGTTTCTTTTGACAAGTGGCTCCTGAATTGTGCCCAGCCAGACTGCGGCATTTATGACACTGCCCTAGTGCTCTGCATGCCATCCCCAGGCTCATTCATAAGCCAAGATGAGGCTTTCCCATGTCTGCCATACCCTTGCCATGGCAGACTTGTGCTGGCCAAGAGAAGTCAAGACAGCCTCATAGTCTTTCTAAGGGGTCACCTGTCTTTCCTGACACTATTTTGCTTTTCCTAGATGCTGCATCCCTGGCCAATCAGATGCTCATATAAGCTCCTACAGGGAGTCAAAGCTGTAAAACGGAGATGCAAGTAAAAGTGCCTCCAAAACCGCTAACCTCTTTGTACTTGCAGCCAAAGTTTTTGGATTCTAAGAACAAATTTATAATCCATTTGTCCTTCATGTGTGGACTATGGTTCCCCAGAGGCTTAATCAGAGTGAAAAAGACTCATTTACCCCATCAACTTCTTGGCCTCTGGGACTCAGTTCTTGCCTGTCAGCTAATAGGAGATTAAAATTTCCACATATTCCCTAAAATCATCTTGAAGGCAGAAAAGAAAAGACCACCACAAACTTAGTTGCAACAACTATTTAATGCAGGGAAGCTACTGTAGCAGGCTCATGAGCTTCAGTGAGCTATGGGTGACTCTAAAAACTAATGGAGATATATATGACAGCAGAGTGTATTTTGACATATTATACATATATGGGGTATAATATATTTTAATTAGGATGCTTTTTTTTTGGTACCAGGGTTTAAACTCAGGGACACTTGACCACTGAGCCATATCCTCAGCCCTATTTTGTATTTTATTTAGAGACAGGGTCTCAGTGAGTTGCTCAGTGGCCTGGCTTTGAACTTGCAATCCTCCTGCCTCAGCCTCCTGAGCCACTGAGATTATAGGTGCGTATCCAATCCCAGCTAGGATGCCATTCTTGTGGTTGAACATGATGTGGAATTACACTGGTCAAGTATTCATATTTGAAGGTAGGAATGTTACGTCTGATTCATTCTACTTTTTTCCTATTCCCATCCTCCCTCCCTCCCCTTTATTTCCCTTTGTCTAATCCAATGAACTTCTGTACTTCCCCTCCCCACTCTCCCTTGTGTATCCCAAATAAATAAAAAACAAAAACTGGGGATGATGGGGATGTGTTTGAGCTTCCTGACTCAGGGTCTCCAAGCAAGTGGGTGGAAAGTGAATCCTGAGAGTGCTCCATAGAACTGTAAAATGAAACATGATGTGCAAGGGTAACTTAAGGAGGGTAGGAAAAGCAAGAGGTGGGCTATCAGAGTGGAGGTCCAGCTGCTGAAACCAAGTGCAGGCCGGCAGGCCGGGCTCCTTTTTATGGGCTGCATGAAACAAAAGACATCCAACTCATTGCTGTATTCATTGTCTAGCTCAGAGCCACAGTAACCTTCCAATAATAAGAAACCAAAGGTGGAGACGTTTCCAGCCGCTTATGGAATGTGCGGCCCCAACCCTCTCAATTTAAGGGAGGCCTGAAGCTACTGAACAGGCAGCTGTTAATCTGCGTGCTTACTGAAGAACAGTAAAACCATCAACCCCCAGGTCCAGCTTAGCAGGGGGCAGGAAGCAGCCACTGACTTGATCTCTGGGAAATTGTAGAAGAAAAAGTCCTGGCTTGGAACCTGGGTTAAAAAAGCAGGCTGCGCAGCACACCTCTTTTTTTTTTTTTTTTTTTTCCCCTTTTAAGACTTCCATGCAGCAGGTGGTGGAAACATGAATGAGGAAAGGAGCACGCTATGAGAATCTCCTCAGAGCATCCTTGGGAACTGCTGATAATTGGGAGGGATGTTCTGGAACAGATCGTTTTTAAAAGGACTTTGTGATTTTTCGTGATTTGCTTAATTAAAGAAGAGAAGTCAGGGAGAAAATGCTCTAATTATGTTCACCAACATGGGAAAGTCAGGTCACCTCTTTTATAGAGAAAGTACACAAACCAAAGAAAGTGTCTGCACTTATAGGATCCCATTCACTCACTCACTATTTATTGAGCATCTATGAACCAGTCCCTTTACCAGGGATGATGAGGAGCCAGTAGAGGGTGAGGCAAGGCCACGGCCTGTAAGGACCTGCAATCTTGGAGAATAGAGACAAAGCCCAATGGGTAAATACAGGATATTCCAGAAAAGCTCCAGAAAGGGACACTGCCCAATTTGGGGAACTGGGGAAGGCTCCCCAGAAAAGAGGAGATGCCTTGTAGACATATGGCTAGGGAATATTTGGAGCAAAGAAGAAAGAGTTTACAGAGTAAGGAATGACAGGTATCTTGTTTTCTTGTCTCTAGAAAAGAGAGACAGAATGTTCTGCCTAGAACTGGTCTGGAATTTCAGGGACAATGGTGAAAATAATTTTTTTTAAATTTTTTTTTAAAGAGAGAGAGAATTTTTTAATATTTATTTTTTAGTTCTCGGCAGACACAACATCTTTGTTTGTATGTGGTGCTGAGGATCAAACCCGGGCTGCACGCATGCCAAGTGAGCGCGCTACGGATTGAGCCACATCCCCAGCCCTGAAAATAATTTTTTATTTTAGCTCTATAGCCTAAGCTCCATCAGTTCCTTTTAGGAACTCTGCATTTTAAAAGCTTTTCAGTTGATCATTTTGACTTTAGTTTGACTTTATTTTGATTAGTTCACATAAATTAACCTGAAGGTAATTTGAAATAATAGGAAAATATGATGTACTGATTACACTGAGAAATGCAATAGCAACCTCAAGAAAAACTGTGGGCTAGCTGGGCATAGTTGTGCACACCTGTATTCCCATCTCCTCTGGAGGCTGAGGCAGGAGGATCATAGGTTTGAGGCCAGACTGTGCAACTAAGTAACCTCCTGTCTTAAAATAGAATTATTAAAAGGTTTGGAGATGTAGCTCAGTGGTAAAGTGCTTGCTTACTTGCCTAACATAATTTTTTGAGATTTGGTTTGTCTAAGAAAACTACCCTCTTGTTATTAAATATCCTCATGCTTATGAAATTCTTTCTTATATTAGATGAATATCCCATAAATCCATTGATTCTTGTTTTTTCTTTTTTCTGGTAAAAGATGAGGGTCATTAATAACAAGAAGGAAGTTTATAGAGGCTAAGAGTCTTCTAGGTTCTTTCTCTGTAGTAAAAAACACAACGTCATTTTCCGGGTTCCCTATGATCAAAGGAAATAAGGCTGCATCCCACCGACTAGTGGTCCTCTGTCTCTCTTTAGGAGCATGGGGACAAGCCCTAGAGCAAGGGAGACCCTAGTAAAACAGGGCCAAATGATAACCTGGCATACCTACTATGTCACCTTTGGCAGTCCTGGACAACTTCAAATGAAGTTAGAAAAAAAAAAGTGACTTCCACAGCAATGGGGACAAACTGTAAGTCTTGATTTATCCAATCTAGAGGTTGCCTAAGGCTTCTCTCCCCTGGCTGCTGATAAAAAGCCCTCCCTGCTATTTCATTCAAAATTCCCAGAGGCAAGGAGAGCTGAAGATGCTCCACTGTTTTGGGGCACAGGCTCTGGGAACCTTGGATGGGTTACAGGTAACTCACAAGATAACAATCTTCTTGTGCCACAGCATGAGCAAGGGCACCGTAGATGATAAAGATGAAAACCACTTCAGGGTTTGGAACACTGGTCCTCAAACTTGAATCTTCTGGAGGGTTTGTACAGGGTGTTGGGCCCACACCCAGAATTTCTGGAATGAAGATCCAGAATTTACATTTCTAACCAGCTGCTAGATATTGTTCTTGGGCCAGCCTGGGAACTTACAGTCAGAGACCCACCATTCCAGAGTAACCCCCTGAGCATTACCCAAGAGGCACTTGCCCAGTAGCAGTAGCTACAGATCATGCTGTGCCCTTGGCCTGCACCAAGGCCTGTGGAGCCACTGGAGAAGTTCATGTCCCATGTACAGTACTGGCGGACAAATGGAGACAGAGCAGGGCTTCCAAATAGTGCATCCGGAGAAACAGTTTCTTTGTATACACCACATTCTGTCCATTTGTACCTGAAGTTCCTTCATAGCAGCTTCTAGACTAGGTTAATGATGCCTGCTCTAACGTTCCATACACACATTAGAACATTTTTATTATTTTCAAAAAACTGCTACGAAAATCTTCAAATGTATTTGAAACTTAATTTCATTAACAAAAGAAAGGTCAATGTTATATTTGTCAGTGAAAGGAAAGGAAGTCTTATTTTTTTAACAGATTTGCAGACTATGTTTGACTATGGTAAAAATGCTTTAAAATTTTTTTTTATTACCTACATTGAGGATAAAGTTTTCCCCTTGTGACTATAAGGAATTTGAGATCATCACTAAAAGAAGTCTCAATTGGGAGTTGGTATAGTCATTTCAAATATAAAACCTGAAATTGAAAAATATAAGTAAGCTCAGGTTTCTAATCTTAAAACTTGAAAAGGTTTTATTTGGATGTTTTATACACATTGAATGTTTAATGACTTTTTTAGTACTTTGTATTTTAGTTTTCTTATCATAATTACATAACAAAGAAAAAGTAGTGATTATTTTCACTAAGCTCTATATTAAAGCTCCTTTTACCCCAGGGTGCCATCCAAATATTAGAATTTTTTACATGTGTTGTGTTAAGGAAAACTCTAGAAGGCTTTCCTTTAAAGAGGATGATAGATTCTATTGGAAGCTGAGACAGCAAAAATTCCCCAACTTCTCTCTTGTTAACTGAACTTACATCTGATTCAGATGTTGGGAAGGCCTGTGCTTCAGAGGAAGTCACATTTTCCCCCAGCCCCGTGCCAACTGTGAAATTCCATTCTCCTTGCCAGTCATAGGGTTTGAAATAGGAACCTGATATGATGCCAGTCCATGAACCAATGAGGGAACATTTTAGAACTGAACAAACAAGGGCTGTGGCTGTGGCTAAGTGGTAGAACTCTTGCCTAGGCACTGGGTTCGTTCCTCAGCATGACATACAAATAAACAAATAAAATAGGGGTATTGTGTCCATTTACAACTAAGACAAAATGTTAAAAAAAAAAAAAAAAACAAGGATTGAGCAGAAAAGAAACTTTGGAAATTTTTTTCCTCTTCAATAGGACAAAGAAAAGGATACTCTTTTAGTATTTGAACATTGTCAAGTGAGTCTCTGATGGTTGGAGCAGCTGCAGTTCATACTGTGACCAAAAGGAATTAATCTTGATGACAACCCCAACATGTTGGGAATGGCAGAGCATAAAAGCAAAAAGGACACTGGACCCTGGTGATCATAGAGTCCTCAATTAACATTCTCTGGACCTTGCATAACTGAATTTTTTGGTATAGGATAATGAATTTCCTTCTTGTTTAAGTCATTTATATCTAGGTTTTCTATTACTTGCATCTAAAAATATTCTCACTAGTGATACACAGTGGGTTTGGTGGTCAAACTTTGCAATGCCAAATTGCCCATTAGATGATAGTCCTAATTGACACTGTACTGGGAGAACAGGAGGATGTCCATTTCCCTCACCCATATTTAGTTGTTATAATTCTTTGCCAATGTGATAGACCACATTTAATCTGAGGGAGATAGGGCTGCCCATCTGACCTGGAGAGAGCTGCTCCAAGGATTCCAGCCCCCTGGCTGCAGTTCTGGGCCTCTGCCTTAATCAGTCAGTCTGTCTGTTGATTCAAGGAGGCCTGGTAGAATCTCTGCTTTCCAGTGCTTAATTCTAACCACAATTTGTGCCTAAACATCACTTGCATTTACAAGGAACACATTCTTTAATTTAAACTTTTCGTAGATGACCACCAACCCTCTTCCAACTACAGTTATTTTAACTGTATTTGTGGTTACAACCATGCATTATATAATGAAAATGAGTTGAGAGTGATCAACTAATGTGTACCCTCTATCCTGAGCATTATGGGGTTCAGGATATACTAACCAGCCCAAAATATGGTATTATTGAGAGCCGCAGCTGAGTAGGGATGGCGCCTGGCGTTTTGCCAGGGGGAGTGGTTGAGAGGTGGCGTCAGCAAGCCATTAGGATGGTGATGGTTGAGTTCTCGCGGAGTTCCTGTTGAGTTCTGGTGGAGCTCTGGCGGAGGTCCTGGAGAGTTCGCCTGGATGGCGTTGGCGTGGGATGGGAAAAAAAAGTTCGTTCCTGCTTGAATCTACAAGTGGCTTGTGTCCTCCCAGTTATTTGTGCCCAGCCAGACTGCGTCATGGTATCTGGGTAGGTTGAATATTTTGAGCAGAAGGAGTTTGGAAACAGCCATGTATGGGAAGAGCTTGCTGATTTTCTCCTGAAGCAGGTCACAGACCCTCATGTGAAAGGTCCCTCCCTCCATCCCCAGAAGAAAAGAGCAGCCTTACCTTGGAGACACAGGGATGCCAAGGGACACCTAAAGGAAGAGACCTTAAGTTTCCACCAGCTTATAACATTTAGCTCAGAGCTTTCCCTGTAATATTTCTCTACAGCTCTCTCCACTCTTCATCAAACCTCACATGAAATCACCAGGTTTCAATGCTTCTTCATTTCCTAGTGAAGGCTCCCATGTGACATACAACTGAACAGCAAAGAAATTTGTATGCTTTTCTCTCCCATCTGTATTTATTACAGAGGCTCTACCCAAGAGCCTAGATGGATTAAAGGAACCTGTCTGTTCCCTCCCCTACATACCACTTGTTGAGATGGGAGACTGTGCATTTGCTGTGTGAGACAGGCAGAGAGCGCGTGAGCTGAGAGAGACTTGGGGATGGGCAGAGAGAAGGGCACACACACAGCCATATGAGGACTGTCCTGTGAGAAGTGGTGTGTCTATCCCAGCATTCCTGATACCAGATTAGGTGGGCAGGTGTGATCACAGCAAACTTTGTCCCTGGACATCACAGGCTCTGGGTGAAGGTATGAGAAGCATAAAATAAGGCCCTGCAGCCCAGCTGTTCAGTGCTCCCACCAATTTATTCATTCAAGTAGGCTTGGCACCAGGTTGACTCAATATCAACAATATATACTTTTTGAACACTCACTGAGTACCTACGGCTCTTTCAACTATTTATTTTGTACAACAGCCTTATTAGGAAGATATCACTGTCTTCATTTTTGAAACACACAAAATTGAGGCACAAATGTTAATGTCTAGGGTCACACACCAACATGAGGCCTCAGGCTAGCTGAACCAAAGTCTTATTGTGGGACCCACAGCCCTACACCCCACGTGGCAGAGCTTTGCTAGCCAGCAACCCTGAGGCCTGACTTTCTGAAGAATAAAAAGGCAACAGGCCTAAGTAGCTCATTTGAAACTTGTCAAAAGAATTAATTCAATGTGTAATTTTAGCTCTGCTAAATCATAGGAAGCAAAAATATTCTAGGCATTTTCTAATTATCATTAGGTCTTTGAATTTGTTTTTACTGTTTACTTTTGCTGTAGAAGAAATAATAAGAGGTAATATGTGTTCAGGACAGAAATTTTGGAAGTATAAGAGCTCTCTATTAGTATTGCTATAATTTGTAAGAAAGATAAATTTATCCACTCTGACTGCAGTGGGGACAGAAGCTGTCTGTAGCTACATTCTTACCATTTCCACTTTATTATCTGCTCTGGTCATGTATGTTCTTAGTAGTAAAAAATACATTACTACTTAGGGCTGGGGTTGTGGCTCAGTGGTTAGAGTGCATTCCTAGCACGTGTGAGGTACTGGGTTCAATCCCCAGCACCACATAAAAGTAAATAAATAAATAAATAATATAAAAGTATTGTATCCATCTACAATTACAAGTATTTTTAAAAATGCATTACTACAGAAAGCCACTTGGTGTCTAAGATATGTATTGTTAGGAGAAGATGGGAGAATGTGGGAGACATGGTTGAAAATAATATGGCACACAAAGCAAATCTGCCAACAAAAAAATGGGCAAAGAGCCATGAACTTCCAACTTACAGAGTCACACAAAGACTCATAAACATGAAAACATGTCAACCTTACTATAAAGCAAAGCAAAGCATTGCAGACACTTCTGTGCCTATCTCTGGTCAAATATTGGCAAATATGATAATATTTGATGTTGGAGAGGATCCAAGGAGACAGGATCCCCCTTCACATCTGCCAGGAGAGAAAGTTGAACCATATTTTTGGAAATACAGTGTAGATCAGGAGGCTTAAAGAAGTTCTAACCCTTATCCTTCCCTGAGAGCTCTTCTCCAAGAGTCAGAGGAGATCAGGGGGCATACAAATGGTTGTTCATAGCAATATAAATTTATAAGGGTAAAAATATGAGAAACAACTTAAAAGTCCAAGAGATAGGGAAAGAAATTATGGAATACCTGCCACATGTAGAACTGAGCTATCACAAAAGAATTTGAAGGCCATTTAATATCAGGAGTGGGGAGGCAGGATAAAAAACTTAGAATAAACTAATATAAGATTTATATACAAAGAAAAAAATTTTAGGAAAAGGTGTTGAAATACTTGTTAGAGTCTGTAAACAAGTCAGGATGGTGCCTGGCATTTTGCCAGAGAAATGTTAGAGTCTGTAAACAAGTCTGGATGGCGCCTGGCAAAATGCCAGAGGGAGTGGTTTGTGAAGTAACACCAGCGAGCCATTAAGTGTGGAGATTTCTTATTGGTTGACTGCTGTATCTATTTTATGCTAATTAAGATAAGCTATGTGGAATGTATAAATACCACTCCTGTCCTACAATAAACAGCTCCCACTCCTGCTGTATCAAGGTACCGTCACCCCCCGGTTATTTTGCCCAGCCAGCCGGGTTGCGGCAAATACTAACAGAAGTTACCTTTGAATGACTACTTCACTTAACATGAAAATTTTAACTTTTTTTTCTGGACTTCTATATAACAAAAAACATATTGGGAAAAAATAAACATTTAAAAATTTCTAGCCAGGCACACCTGTAATCCCAGCAGCTTGGGAGTCTGAGGAAGGAAGACCTTGAGTTCAAAGCCAGCCTCAGCAAAAGCAAGGTGCTAAGCAACTCAGGCCCTGTCTCTAAACAAAATATAAAATAGGGCTGGGGATATGGCTCAGTGGTTGAGTGCCCCTGAATTCAATCCCTCGTACCAAAAAAAAAAAAAAAAAAAAAAAAAAAAAAAAAAAAAAATCTAGTGGTATCTAGAAGCAAGAAGATCTAATACATCCCTAAGACATCCTTGACCTTAAAACATCCTTGGAGAATTCTGAGTCCTTAACTAACTCTTCTCCTTGGGAACTGTTAATAATTATTATGACAACTGCTAATATTTCTTGATCAATTACTATGAGTGAGTCATTATGCTAAGTACTGTGCATTTAATATTGCACTTAATCCCTATAGCAGCCCAATAAGATGGGCACTAGAATTATTCCTGCTTTATAGAAAATGAGACTATGACTTTGAGACATCAGTGATTCATTTAGGGCCATTCAGAAATGAAAGCAGAATCAAACCAGTTTTGACTCCAGCAAACCAAGACATGCAGCGCAAAAAACCAACAAACAATTTTATTTATGCACTCTCAGTTTTTCTTAATTCTACCTTTAGGCTCTGTCCCTCTGATTAAAACAATTCTTAATATCCAAACCATCAGTTTACAATATTCAGAGATCTTTGGATGAAAATCACTATTGAGAGCTACGAAATAGAGAAAGTAAATAGTGATAGAAATTTTCATTCTGTCACTTTAAGAGCTGAGCCATCAAGTTTGACTTCAGGAGTGTGAGACCTGTGTAGTTGCATAAGGCCCCATGCTTAAAAGGTCTCTATGCTTGATTTAATGTTCTGCTGCCACTGTCTTACAATTCTTAATAATTTTTCAACAAGGAGTCCACATTTTCATTTTGCACAGAGCCCTGCAAATTATGTCACCCAGTCCTGCTAGTCACACATGAATAAGTAAGTCTCAGACCTCATTTAAAAAGACATAGTGTTTGGGGTTTGCAGTTGTGTTCCTTGCTTTTTTATTACTACCCAGGCCCAACGCCTATAGAGAAAGTATTTTCCATTGCCTAAACGTGTGCTCCAGTTGAAAACACGCAATGTTATTAAAGGAGGCTATGCACCCACCCCCTCCTTGGCATCTCCAGTGGGCACCAGAGTCAACCCTGCCCTCCCAGCATGTGTTCCCACACCATGGGATCTGGTTCATCAGACCCTGGTGCATATGGTCAGGCCAGATTTAGCAGCCACAGCCTGGTGAGCATCACCTGCTGCACACCAGGGATACTCCAGACAAAAATGTAAAATCTCCCTAGTATGTACTATTTGTCAGGGAGGGTAGCTGGCATTGTGTTAGCTATACAGCCCCACTCTTCAATAAGGTAGTGGCTGGGACAGTAGTTTTGTGTAAGGAAAACACATTACTGGTGAATTAACCATTAGCACATCTGAGAATGTGATGGTCTGTCAAACCTCGCTTCAGGGAAACAGTGAATCTCATTGACCTCCCCTCTTGGAATTGCACAGGATTCTGTGTAACTAACTTCTCTGTGCACTTCCTTTTAAAAATGGGGTCTAGTACAGCACGAAGTTAGGGCGTCAGGAGTGAGGGCTTCTGTCAAACCCCTGGGCTTCCTAGGGGTGAATCAAGCCATTGTGCCTCTAAGAATCCAGGGTCTAGACATGGCCAAACAGGAGTCCTGTGGGAGAGCAGGGATGTCGCCAGGGGAATATAATAAGAAAATGCATAAGGTACAATGAAGCAGCAGAATTGAGCTGTTAGTTGCTTCCTCTGATCAAACTTTAAAAGTCTTTTTTTTTTTGCTACCTTGTCCTACATAAGGATTTTCTCAAATTCGTTGCCTACCAAAATCCTATAACTTACAGGATTCTATGGATTCTCCCAAAGCACCCATTCTTACTTCTTTCTTATAAGAATTCTGATTTTGTTCTGGTACATTTCTTCCTCTGAATATTCAGTGTGTCCCAGGATTGGCTCTGATTCAACTAACACAATCAAAGTAAACCCATGGTTCTTACCAGTCATTCATTGAGGATGTCATGTTCTTTAGTTTAGGAAAAGAAAAAGGGTTGCTGGAAGTTTCGAGAACAGTTCTAATCAGATTCTCTTACCTTTAAGGAAATGAGCTAGGAAATATACAGCCTCCATTGCTCCTAACTGCCATTTTTCAGTCATGAAGAAAGTCAGCCTGAAGCCAAAGTCAGCTCCCCAAAGAGCTCAGAACAGAAAGAACTGCCAGGAAGAGTTAAAGCCTAGATGCAGCTGAGCCTGAAACTCACCCACTCTAGACTTCCCATATACAAACCAGTGCAATTCCTGATCACTGGAGTTGGCCTTTCCAAGGATGCAGGAAAAGTGCAAAATGGCCCTTCGCACTAGAGTCAATATGAGAGTCTGAAGAATTGAGAGCCATGGCTCGTGCCTAATTATTTAATGTATTAAATCACTTGGTGCAAATCCCAACTTCCTCAAACCTCACTTTTCTTATTTTGTAAAACTGGCCATTTTAATACCTGTCCTGTTTACTTTGGGAAATACCACAAGATTGAAAAGATAAAAGGTATGAAGGCCTTTTGAAACATACAATTGTTATACACGTATGAGGTACTGTTGCTCTTCGAGTAAATAAATTTAAAGTCTGTCCAAGAAATCTGTTTATTTGCCTGTGTAGATGTATAATGAATAACGCAGAACTGGTTTTAGTGTTCCTACGTTCCTGCTTCCTTCCCCAAACATACTTAGCACCTCGTAGATGTGTGGGAGACAGTGATAGAACTTTCTAGAATAATTCTTCTCCCTATTCAGCAGATTCCCAAAATGCCAAACAAGAGGATTCAATAATTTTTTAAAACCTTCTCATTTAAGCCCCTCCTGTTCTTCTTTCAGAACAGGAATTGGAGATGTGGTACTTAAAAGGCTTTTGGGGGTTGGAAAGAAAATTGTCTAATCCTGGAACAGACGTGTGGGGTACATTTATCCTCCTAAAAGGTAAATGAAATTGTCAAAGGCATGTAATGGATTGGCAGAATTTTAAATGGAAACTGTGTGTTTTCAGAAATGCACTAACTTGTGATCATTCACTTCAGAGGGAAATTAAACTCAAGTGAGGAAAAGAAAAAACCTGGCCTGTGAGACCTTACACGGATGCAAAATGAGGAGCCTTGAGAATCTGGGAGACCAACTGGTCAATTAAGTACCACGTAAAGATTTCCAATTTTCTTGTAGTAAATTATTTATTTAGCTCTTCCATACCATCAATATATTTTACAAGTTTAATACCCAAATTATAGCTGGTCCACCCATTTATGGCCCCATAAATGAGCCCTGACTTACCAATGTGAATTCTTGTTCCTGGCAGTGTCAGACTTAGATTGGATTTGGATCTATTGCTTTTATCCTTATCAGGCATTTCGAAGCTGATATTTTATTGCTATATTTAAAATGGAAAGTGCTTTAATATAGACTTGGGAGGGAGAACCACTGATTCCTGCCCCAATATGTCATTTCCTGACTTTACATCCTACCATCATCTAGGCTAAAGGGTTGGAAGTCCACACAGAATCCTTCTCTACTATAAGATCTCCCCCCACCCAGGGAATTTTCTCCAAGGAAAGTGAGTGATTATAAAAAATCTTAAGAGTAGCTGGAGCTTTCAGTAGTAAAACTGACAAGCAATTTCCATGCCTATATACTTTGTAAGCCAAGTGAATAATAAAGAATATAAATGAAACACATCTCTCCATTTCTTAAGTTTGAAAGTGAGTGCGAATGTCAAGCCTTGTTCTTCAAGGTTTGGATTTTATAAAATACATAGAACAAACCAATAAATTAACAGAAGAGAAGACTAACAAATCAAGTCTGCAGAACAGCTCCCACTTACAGTTATAAAAAGTATTATAGCTCTGAGATTAGTAAATCCCACAGAGTTATAAATATGAAAACAAAAATGTATAATATGAGTAATGACACCCCAAATTATAATACCTAATTGTGGTTTTTAGGCCTTTGAGAAAAGTCACTGAAATGTGATTTTTAAAACTTTTTATATTACCTTGTTGTTTTACATTTACATTGTCTTGTTTTTTAATGGTTTTATGAACTATTTTTAATAGACTATAAAATAACCAACTTCAACCTGAGATTCATAGGAGCCAAACAAGTTCCAGAGTAAGAACAGAGGGGACATGAGAGCTCAGCCCTTGAACTAACCCTGGGAGAAGAAGCCAAGGATAGGAGCGACTGTTCTGGTACCAAAAACGGGCCTACCTCATGGAAATATACCCAGGTAAAGTACTTTGGAGGAGAAACCTTGCTATTGTACTAAAGGAAATCATTAAGAAAAAAGAAGGAATTGTCTCATCAAGGAACTTGGAGTTGTTTTAAAAAATATGTAATTGAGAGGTTTAACAATTCTAGCTATACCCCTCCAGCGCCAGCACCATCCCTACACACCTTTCTCTAGGCCAGCTGCATAATTTGGGGAGGTTGGTATGAAATAGAAAATGGGGCTCCTTATATTAAAAGGAAAGAGAGCTGGTGCCATGGTGCAGCTACATAATTCCAGTGGCTCAGGAGGCTGAGGCAGGAGGATTGCAAGTTCAAAGCCAGCCTCGACAACTTAGGGAGGCCCTCGTCAATTTGGAAAGATTCTGTCTCAAAATTTAAAAATTAACTAAGAAAAAAAGGGGGTGTGGGAGAAGCTCAGTACTTGAGCACCCCTGGGTTCAATCCTTGGTACCAAAAAAAAAAAAAAGGCAAAGGGAAATGTCATTAAGTTATAAAGCATTTTCCTTTCTATCCTGGTCTCTCTACTTGGTGTAGCATGCTCATATTTGCTACATGAGTTATAATAAATAAAGGAAAATTAAAAGTTTAAATTATTAGCATGAATTTTACCATTTATTCTTACATTGTGCAATGTTGCTTTTAAAATGCAAATATAAGAGCATTTAACTTACTCCATAATTCCTGCTTCATACACCAGGCATATATATCTGGGATTGAACTCAGGGGCACTGGACCACGGAGCCACATCCCCAGCCCTATTTTGTATTTTATTTAGAGACAGGGTCTCACTGAGTTGCTTAGTACCTTGCTTTTGCTGAGGCTGGCTTTGAATTTGTGATCCTCCTGCCTCAGCCTCCTGAGTCGTTGGGATTATAGGTGTGCACCACCATGCCCAGTGGTTTCTCTCACTTCTTGATAAGTGCACATTCTGCCAGCATCTGCCTGGGTTTATGATAAGGCAGGAGGGTCTGAAAGCAGAAGGAACTGTGGTTAGGCCTCTTTCTCCCTCCTCCTGTCATCATTTTCAGCCTAAGTGGCAGCTACTTGAGAGAAGTGCCATGAATAAGATAGGAAACTATAGGGTTCCTTGGTCACTATGTTGCTTAGAATTCCACTATTTCTTTCTGCCCTCCAAGCAAATTCTGGAAAGCAAGTTTTTGAATGGAAAGTATGTAAAAGCATGACTTCTGGGGCTCTCAGTTCCCCCTAGTGTAGGTGTAACACACTTACCTTGTACAGGTGGCCCTCCATATCATAGGTTCTGCATTCTCAAATTCAACCAATCACAGGTCAAAAAAAAAAATGGAGAAAAGCCAATTATGTCTATGCTGAACAGGTACAGACTTCTTTCTTGTCATGAAGTTCTAAAAAATACAGTAACAGCTATTGATTCACACAGCATTCAAACTGTATTAGCGTAAGTATTCTAGACATGATTTAAAGTACACAGAAGGTTGTGTGTAGGTTATATGCAAATACAACATCGCATTGTATTAGGGATTTGAGCATCCTCAGTTTCTGGTATCTATGAGAGTCCCTGGAATCAATCTCCCATGGACACTGAGCAACAACTGTACTCATTTTGATTCTTGTTCAATTTCCACGTATTGTGGGTCCATCTGAATTTTGTGTTATTCAGGTATCGTGAGAAAATTTGTTTCCTTAACAGCAAACACGAATATTTCAGGTATCACTTCCTGTACAAGTTCAGTGTCCCATTTGATGTCATGCACAAAACACACGTTCCAAAATAAGATTAGGAAGAATCTCAAAATAAGATTAGGAAGAACCTCAAGAGTCCTAAACCAAATGTGGGCCTTCTAAGCTCCAGGTTCCATGCCATCACACCTGTCCATTTCTGCCCAGCTCCTACCTGGAGGGAGTCGCAGTAGAGGAAACAGTCACCAATCCTGGTAAACTCTTCTCTGTTCAGATACCTAAGACTTGTACTGCCACAAGTGCACTTTGGGAAATCCCTGCAGACAGCCTTCTCTTCTCTTCCCTTTTCCAGTCTTCCATCCCGTGCTTCTCCCTTTCCTCCTCCTCTTCCTCTTCCTCATCCTTTGCCTTTTACATATTCCATCCCAACCTGCCCCAGTTTGTTCTATATTTTGAGGAAATGCAAAATAGCTCCTCTTCTCATTGGAGAGTAGAAAAAGAGGCCATATTCCCATTTGCTGGTACTTTCCCCTTTTTCTCTTAAAACAATACAATACAGTAAGTCTCAGTGAAGTTCTCTGTTGTCAAATTTTAAGTATATATGTGGGAAAGAATAGAGATTTCATTTTATTGTATTATCTGGGCATAACTTTAGGGTGGGAAGGAAGCTACTTTAAAAAAAAATATGGGCTGGCAATTTTTTCATTGTGATGTACAATGCTATTTTCTAAAGAAAGAATCCATGTATGAAAAACATCACAGGTTTTGGATAAAAATCCATGTGTTTCCACATACAATGTAACTTGCTACTTGATTCTAGAGGGTAAAGTGACTAGGAGCTGGAATGGTAAGGAAATGGAGGTGAGTGTACTGAGATTGCTGAAATGATCCTGAAACATGGACCAGTACTTGGGAATTTTTTTTTTCTTCACTGAAGCATGGTGATTGAGGTGGGAAGAAAAGACCTTTTTTCCATCTTTTGTTGGTCTTCCCTTTCTCTTTCCAGCACAGCAATCCTAGAGTTTCCAAGTTTGTAAACTACTTAATGAAGAAAAAAAAACCACAAAGAAGATTGTTTTGGTCTAAATATCTCTTTTTCTCGTTTTGAATCAGTGTAGAAGTGTATCTCCCCTCTGCCCCCGCTCTCTTTTTTTAATTTTTTGACTGCTGGGGATTGAACCCTGGTTCTCACACATGCTAGCAAGTGCTCTGCCATTGAGCTACATCTCCAACCCGTAATATTTTCAATTAGCTGTAAATTAGTTGACGTCCAAATTAGAAGGAGGTAAAGGTAGATGACCCTCCCCCCCCGCCCCCCCCAACTCCGCCACACACACACACTGGGGCTTTTTGAAGCTTCAGAATGACATCCTAACAGACTCTGCTAACCAAACCCCTTCCCTTTGAGATTTAAGATCAAAGAGCCCCATGTCCCGGTTCCCAGATTTAAGCAGCAACCTTGCAGCAAGTGAATAAAAGACTCCGAATCCTCTTCTGAGAGTCCCGTTTTCTTCAGTACTTAACAGGTTCAATATGTTGCTCAGAGCACAAGGGCGTCCTTCTGCAGAGGTTAGGAAACTCTCAGGCCATACTTTACTACGCTGATAACTTGGTGGCGGCCAAGAGCACATTCCTCACTTTGTTCATAATCCCTATTAATTAGCCCTTGAATGTGGCCAAATTCCAAGTAAAATCATTTTATTTGGCCCTACTTACACCTTTCCTGGAACTCTAAATGGACATCATTCTTCCCCGCTGGGCCGGGCTGCTGAGCTGCTTTCTTGGAGCTGGGGGGCGGCCTGTTGTGGTCCGCAGGTGGTGGTACTTCAGGGAAGGAAGCAGGAGGCCCTGACAGGTACATATTTAATAATCACAGGGACACAGAGACATGCTCTTTTCCTTCATATCCTTTGGGAGCTGAGTACTTTGGAGTAAAAGGAGCCCCTCAAAACATAAAACATAAAATCCAGAATAGGCGAATCCACAAGACAGAAGGTAGATTCATGGTTGCCTAGAGATGAAGGGAGGGAGCAAATAGGGAATGATTACTCAATGGGATGGGGAGTGTTCTTCTGGGGTGAGGACAAAGTTTTGAAACTAGAGAGAGATAGTGTTGGCACAGCATTACACATGTACTAAATGCCATGGAATGGACCACTTTAAAATGGTTAAATGTTATTTGAATTTCACTTCCACTTTAAAAAAAAAATAAACTATTGTTCTTATAGATTTCACTCTTCATTCTATAATCAATTATTTTACAAGACATGTATATATATATATATATATATATATATATATATATATATATATACATGTCTCGTATGTATATGTGTGCGTGTGCGTATTTATTTATTTATTTATTTATTTATTTATTTATACCAGGAATTGAACCCAGGGATGCTTAACCACTAAGCCCCATCCCCAACTCTTTTTTATATTTTATTTAGAGACAGGGTCTCCCTGAGTTACTAAGTGCCTCATTAAGTTTCTGAGGCTGGCTTTGAACTCAAAGTCCTTCTGCCTCAGCCTCCCAAACCACTAGGATTACAGGCATGTGCCACCACTCCCGGCCCCTTTTCATTTTTATATTGAGACAGGGTGTCACTAAATTGTTTAGGGCCTTGCTAAATTGTTTAGGTTGCCTTGAACTTCTCATCCTCCTGCCTACACCTCCTGAGCCTCTGGGATTATGGGTATGCACAATCATACTCAGCTTGAGGGATATATTTTGAGCGAAAATTCACATTATCATCTCAGTCCATAAGAAGAGAGTTTAATGATTAGCCAATGAGTCTGTTCAATATTCAAGATGAAAGGATGGTCTTTGGGGTTACTGAAGAAACTTCATCTCATCTTCCCTAAGCAGAGACTGTGAAGATGGCTTTGTGTGGATGAGGTTGTATTTTCACACAGTCAGAACCATGCCCTTTAGGCTGGGGATGCCAGAAGCAACGACAGCACAGGGAGCTTGTGAGCCTCCTCTCTGAGTTGGTTTGCAACTCCAAAGTACTCAGACTCTGGCTGCTGAGGGGATACCTCTGTTGGCTGGAATGACGGGGTCCAGGATGCAGTCCAGTGCTCTGGCTCCCAGTTGTGAACCCACCTGCTTTGCTCAACTTGAAAAGATCAGGCAGCAGACATGGGTGACCCCTCCATCCCTGCAGCGTGAGGTAGGATCACAAGACCCACAGGGCTCGACTTGTACTGCAGGTGCTGCATGAAGCAGTAATTAAAGAAATGTAGAAGTCACACATGCCAGACTATTACACAATCCAGCCCTGGCGGGGGCTTACATATACCCATCTATGAATGTTCCACCCCGTCAAATGCATACAAAACAGAACTGCTAGGGTATGAGCTAATTGATTTGATCAATGTTCCTAGTTCTCTCCAAAACTTTAGTTAAAAAAAATAACCAAGGCATGTCTATGTTTTAAAAGTGTATATTCAGTTTGACTCTTTCTTGTCACACCAATTGTGACAGATGCACAACCAGTTGGCTCGATGCCCCCATTGCAATGAGCTTGCTGAGTCTCCATAAACCCTTATTTATTAACTCAGGACTGCCCAGCTGTCTTTTCTAAGTTGTAGCTTTGCCCAGTATATAATTACTGCTGAATTGTTGGTTTGTTTTTCAGTAAAAACATATAGCATAAATAAAATTTAGAAAACCTTTCAATGCTTTTTGTAATGTCATTTTATATTCCAATTGCCTCATTTTAGAAATGGAACCCAGATTTCTCCAAAATCCCATCTCGTGGGTTAGTTATGGTGTAAGACTAGAATCCAGACCTCTGGTGCTACTGTATCATTGGTTTTGATCCATTTCTTTGCTCCTCTTCACTTAAGAAGCTTCAAAGCCAAAGAATGATGCAATTCCAGAAATATACCATGATATCACTCTTAAAATTATTTTTCCACACAGAGTATTAATGAAACAAAACAAAACCAAACAGTACCTTAGAAATCTACATCACGTCTCACACATGTGTCTCCCCTGACAGTAGGCAAACCCAGCCAGCCGGGCCCTTGCTGAAATCTTAAAACAAACCAGGCCAATTCAGAGGTCTAGACAGGCCCCAGACAGGGCTTCCCGAAGCTTTGAAATGCTGCTTTAGAACTGGGTAATTTAGAGGCAATTTAACCCAGAAACCAAACTGACATTCAGCACATTTATTTTGAAAACATTTTTAAAGCATCTGCTCACCCCTTTAAAATACGATTTTGTGTTTTACTTGAGGTAGGCCAACTGGAATTGCAATGAGGAAGGAGCAGCCTCACCAACTTTTCATAAATTCTAAACTGAGAAAAGCAAGACCTCCTTCTTAGACACTACCCCGAGGATCCAGAAGAAACTCACTTTGTCAAAAATATCTCAAAATTCACGTTTCACTTTTACATTGTTCTCGCAGCAATTGGGGGGTCGTACTTTTTAAATCAATGTTCACAGGTCCCAGAGTTCCAGGAATAATTCTGATCAAAATTTTTGTTCAAGGCAGCCAAATTATTCATCTATGCAAAAGAATCCTTGGTTCAGAGCTTGATCTTGCAGTTAGTAGGTACTTACTAATTTTTCATTTTAGTGGAAAAAAAAAAGAGTGCTCTCTAGAAAGCTCTGTTTTAGGGTGTGTGGACTGTACCATAATTGTTTCTATAAAGCAACTAGGAGTCATAGTTAGGGTGCCAGAAATCCCATCATATTCTCAGTGCTGCGTATCAGGTGGAAGTCCCAGTATATGAAGCAACTGTGTCTGTTTTACTCACTTTCATTTATGGATGCTGCTCTACATTGAACGGATTTTCCCCCTAAGGAATGACAGTGTTGCATATGAAAGTTCAACTCATGGAATCTAAGAGATTGAGAGCATGCTGCCTCTGTCACTGTGGGGGTCAATATGAGGTCCTTAAAGTTGACATCTTCAGAAAGCACAATCATTCCCAACAATTTGTGATTAGGAGACCTATTGTTAATTACCTTAAAATACAACTGTAGGAAACAGCACCTGTCTTTGACAGGTTCTGCAACCTCTGGGTTCCTTCTTTTAATCCTTACTAGTCATTTTAAATTCAGCTTTTTAAAAGTCTTCGTCCAGTTGCCCTTCGGGAACAATAAAGTGGCAATTAGGTATGACAAAGGCGTGGAATAGACACAATTACTTATTGCCATAGTAAAAGAAAAAAGATGGCTCTATGAACCTATCAAACCACTCTGCAAAATGGAATGGGCTGCTGGACCTTATAAAAAATGTATCCAAATATTTGCAGAATGTATTTTTGGCTACCTCCCTATAGAGATATTAAACCATTTTCTTTTATCGGAGAATTTACTACCATTACATTTTATATTAATTTAACGACTTTGATCAGGCAATCATCATTTATTTGCCTAAATTACCCGTCCCTTAGTACTTCATCGGCAAAGAGAAATATTTCACAGAACATGAGGCAAAGCCTCTAATTACTATTAGAGCATAATTTAAAGTAACTTCAACAGGTATTGTAATTTTGACCAATTGAGTTACTAATTTGGAGAATCAATTATCTCCTAGACCCTTTTAATTTCCTGCCTTGTTTAATTGGCAGTGGCTGTCCAATTACACACCTGGCATAGTGGGAATATTTTGCATCTGCAGATCTTCAGCCAATCAGCCAACTGAACCTGGTTGATCAGGTCAATGTTTCATGGGTTTGAAGGTTTGATACATTGTAAGATTATTTGTATCAAATTATTCATAAATTTTGTATGTATCCTTCTTCCATCATTCATCTTAAAATCACAAAATTTTAAAGCAATTTTATTCACATAACATATTTTATTTTTTATTTCCCTTGGTCCTAATTCTGAAAGATATTCAGTTTCAAAAAAAGAAATCAAACAAAACTATCTGCTGGATGCAAAAACAGAAACTAAATTTTCTTCTCTAATATGCCTATGCTGCAAGGTAAAACTAGCATAATATACTACTAATGATGGTGTAAATTATATAAATCTTTGGAAAGAAACAGAGTCATACAGTTCATAAATTGTCATGCATTTGATGCAGTAATGCCACTTCTAGAGTTTTATACTAAGGAAATAATTTCATAGAAGGGGAAAAAAATCTATATTCCAAGGACGTTCTTTCCAAGGCTGACTTTGACAGTAATGAACAGCAACAATAAGAAAAGCACTAACAAAAGCTGAAACAAAAAATGTCTAACTATGGAGAAATATTCAAATATGCTATGTTAATAAAATAAAATATCATGTAGCCATTTACCTTGGAAATTTTTGATGATGCAGAAATAAAGAAAATGTTTATGATGTTAAATGAAAATACAAAAACTCTTCAATGGGTCCATGGTAACAAGGTAGAGTGGAACACCCATGTGGCTCATATAAAAGAAAGTGCAGTAAATGCTATAATCTTGTCCCACAAAACTGAAGTGCTTTGGGAGCTACAGAGAAGGTACTTCCCCATCCATTCAGGAACTGCAGAGGTGGCATGTATAATTGGCATTCAAGAGTTCCAAAAAATAGATGGGATTTCTATAGAGGAAAAAGTTCTGCACCAAGACAAAGATGTGCTCTATTGAGGACCATCAAGAGTTCTGTCTGGCTCAGCACAGTGGCACACTTCTGTAATCCCAGTGGTTTGGGAGACTGGGGCAGGAGGATCGTGAGTTCAAAGCCAGCTTCAGCAACTTAGCAAGGCCCTAAGCAATTCAGCAAGATCCTGTGTCTAGAAAAACAAAAAGTGGGGGAAGGGCATGCTGGGGATGTTGCTCAGTGGTTAAATGCCTCTGAGTTCAATTCCTGGTACAAAAAAAAAAAAGTTCTATTTGGCTCGAAAGTGTCACAGTGGTCAGAAGAGAGCCAATGACTTGCTGTGGAAGGCTAAAGATTTCAAGGCTTCTTTCTGAAAGCTATTTTAGAATTGAGAGAGGCCACATGATACAATCTGAAAGAGAACAGGAGGAAACTAAATTTGGAACCTGCCCCCGTCACCTGCTATGATCTTGGGCAGGTTATTCCGACATTCCCAATCCTGGTTTCCTATATTTAATGGATGCAGGAAGACCTGCTTCTTGGGGTTGTTGTGGGAAGTGGAGATAGTATGTACAAAGTACTTGGCACCTAACAGCTACCACGTAGGTTGTACTTGTTATTAAGAAGAGTCTTCTGTTATCGAAGAGGAAGATGGAAGAAGGCAGGGAGGAGAAAGTACAGTAAACCACTTCATACCAGAAGCAATGAAGCCAGGGAAAGGTGATGTTGGTGGCTGATGGAAACCTGAAGTGAATTGAGGAAGTGGAAGAGGAACCATAGGCTGGGCCAAGGTGGATCCAAGCTTGGTAATGGGTAAAGCTTATATAATTAGGGAGCTTTCTAAAATAAAATAAAATATTAAGCCCAAAGTTAATATTTATTTAGAAAGAGAAAAGAAATAAATGAGAAACATGACAAATACCACTAATGTCACTAAAATACCTATATTTCTAATGAACTTCCTGAAAAACTCTATAATTCTTATTTTTACACACTTTTGGCTATATACTCTTTGTTTATTTCTTATAGGTCAAATATTTTGTGACATCATTTTCTAAAGAGAAAATAGATAATTTCATCTTTTCTCTGGTGTGGTTGATCCAAATGTACTTTCTCTTATAGACAGCTTAGAACAGTTTCTTATGATTCACAACTCATTATTGGTGAAGTTGTGTAACTTTTTAAGACTGTTTTCAAATTGAGGAACATTTCTATTAAGTTTCTTTTCTGTGTGAGTCATTATAGATAGGCTTACTATTTATAGTCCTCCTACAGGTTACAAACACAGGCTAAAAATTTTTTATTTTCATTATTCTCATTTTTTCAAAAGTATAATACATAAACTACGCTGTAGGGTATACTCCTGATAGGACAGAACCGTTACGCTGACCAGGAGTCAATAAATGAATCCTCTGCTTACAATTCTACCTGCCCGAGAACAGAAAGAACATTCCACAGACAGCTCAGCAGACTTACATCTTGTTCCTACTCCACATCTACACAGCACAATACACTTCTGGCCTTGCTTCTGTAGGGTAGGATATCAGGTAAGTCAGCACAGTGGGCTGAAGGAGAATACTGGAATCTATCCCCTACCCTGGGACAACAAGCAATAATGAAATATAAACCAGAAGTGTCTCCAAAACACATGACTGCATGCCATTGAAACAATTATGTATCCCCAACTCAGTTCAACATTGATTCCGCCTAATCTTCCAACTGGCATTTGACAAGAGGGAAAGTGTGGCTGGGGAAAGGCTGGAGTGGAAAGAGACATGGGCTCAAACATCTTAATATTCACATTTTGCAAAACCTACCATCTTGTGAACATGTTACAGCGCTTTACTTCCCAGGCGGAACCCTGGAAACAGCCTGTGTACAAGAAGGGCTCCAAAACTTTGGCTTCATCTGCTTCATGGTTAAGTTGTTTCTTTCAGCGATGATTGAATATACTACGTGGTCAGAAGAACAAGAAGTAAGGTAAAGGGGAAATTATGGTGCAAGAAAGAAAAATCAAGGAACAGGATTAGTTTTGTTATGTTATGAGATGGATAGAGAAGAATATGTAGTAAGTCATAAATATGGTGAGTTTAAGATGCCTATGGGGTGTCATCTGCCAAAGATGTCATCCAGGAAAAATCATTTAAATGGATCTGTGTGCAACTCTCTAAGGAACCAAAAGTATTTCTCTTGACCCCTCAACTTGTATCTACAATATTAGTTTTAATTCTTGATCCTTCCATCAATTCTTGACTTGGCCATTCTGTTTCACCAAAAGCAAATTTTCTTGCACTGATAGTTTTGTACAACAACAACATGAATCCTGCAGTCTGAGATGACGGTGGTTGGAGTGTGGAGAAGGAACTTGACATTGAGCTTCAGTAAAACTGCCAAGTCCTACTTTCTATTCTCTGTCTTAAATAATTCAAAAGGCCTTCAGTGTTTTAAAAGGGTCCTATGACAGAGAACCAGCAGGAATCTCCATTTACTGTTCTCTTTCTGCCAATTCTCCTAGCTTGGAATAAAAATAAAGGAGATGATAGATAGTTCACTTATTATCTTGGTATTCATTTAGACCATTTTGTCTGCAGTGAAAACAGAGTAATCAGAGGATGAATCAACAATGAGAACCATTGTGGCTACTGTAACTGACTGTAAATTCATGCTGTTGAGGCTGACATTGCTTGACAGACTATTTTTCATGTATATTACCTTTGCTATCTTTTTGTGTCTTCATCTATTGATAGTTAATGCATCTTCTGTTATCATTCCATGTAGCAATTGTGGTTATCCAGTAACAATACAATGATGTGGGAAATTAAATATTAATAGGCAATTTATAAAACAGTTGAAATTTTACATTCCAATATATAAAATTGAAAAATGGAACATGCAAAAGCCTATAAGGGGGTTTCTCACTGTGTGTGTAAATCAGAAGCTCTCAGGATCCTTTTAATGTCGCCCGAGGAATAACAAAAGTTAAAACCTAAAAGTCTCCAGTGGAAGTGGGTAGCACCAGCTGGCATGAAAAGAAAAAGCAAGACAATCTTTGTTTTGCCTTTTAGAAAAAAACAAACAGCAACAACCTAAAAAAAAAAAAAAAAAAAAAAAAAAAACAAAAAAAAACTCAAGCAACTGATTTCAACTAAGAAGACAACAACAAAAAAATTAATTGGGGCAGCAGAATAATCTGAACCAAACCAAACTTTAAAAATAATTTTCATGGCAGTTGATAATGCTTGTTTTTTAAAACCACTTCCATTTTATTGTTTCGTCTCTGAGGGAGTTATGTATCTCATCATGGCTCCCAGATTCATCTAGGTCAGACATCAGCAGTTTTATAATGCAAGGAGATACCTATTGTGGCAAAATCCTGGCCTCATTAGATGTAAGGTCCTAATCTCACCCACAAAACCTACTGCTTTGGAATTGACTGTTATGCAGCCAAAAATGCTGGTTGGGCCTTCTGTTTTCCAGCCATTATGCCAGGTTATCCAGTAACAATACAGACGCTGAGGGCCTGACTTAAGGGGGTGGTTATAGGAAGGGAGAGAAGGGTAGGTGTTGAGTGTTCCAGTAACTACTGCTATGTTACAGTGTGCCACAAACTTAGTAACTAAAACAACAATCATGCCATCATTCCAGTGGGTCAGGAATCTGGAGAGGGTTCAGCTAGGGTAGGGTCTGTAGCTGTAGGCAGGTGGTGCAGGTAAAGCAGCTGGACGCCTCAGCATGGCACCTCCCCATGTGCTAGTTTGGGCCTCCCCACTACATGGAGGCCTCATGACTCAGAACTCTAAGCATAAATGTTCCAAAGAGCAAGGCAGATGCAGGATCACTATTTATGGGTTAGCCTTGGAAGTCACGTGGTGTCATGGTCACCAAGCTAGGAGTCTAAACAGTCACAGAAGTCTAGTTTTCAGGAAAAGAGACATACCCACCTCTCTATGGGAGTGGCAAAGAATTTGTGGCTGTATTTTAAAAACCATCACAATAAGGAATGCAAATTGGCAAAACTTGGTGATTGACTAGATGTGGGGAGTGAGGGTACAAAGTGGAAGATGACTCCCCATTGGTCATGTGGGTACAGAATGTTACTGACCAAGATGTGTAGATCTGGAGGAAGAGCAGGTTTGATAAGAAAAGGGTAAACTTAGTAAACAGCAAAGATGACGGGGCCCCAGCAGAAAACAGGGCTAAAGACAAAGCTGGAGTCAGTGGTGCCTAGGTAAGCTTAGGCTTCAATGGGATTTTGGAGGAACAGAATGCAGCTCAAGAATAGAAGGCAGTGGCCAGGCATGGTGGTGCATGTCGGTAATTGCAGCAGCTTGGTAGGCTAAGGCAGGAGGATCACCAATCTGGGAGGCTAAGGCAGGAGGATCATGAATTCAAAGCCAGCCTCAGCAGTGGCGAGGCACTAAGCAACTCAGTGAGACCCTGTCTCTAAATAAAATACAAAACAGGGCTGGGGATGTGACTCAGTGGTCAAATGCGGGAGTTCAATCCCTGGCACACCCCTCCCCCAAAAATGGAAAACAGTGCACTGAAACAGTACCTTTTTGAAGTTGTTTGAGTGTCCTGAACCACTGCAGAGGCTGTATCGATGCCAACCAGATAAAATGTGACTGACTCAGTGTAAGAGAGGGACTCATCCTTGGTAGGTGAGTGGATATTGAGTAGGACTGGCAGCTGGAGGGCTTCTACCATGACAGTGGAGAAGAACTGAGCCAGAGCTGTCCATCATCAGGCCCCTGCTCTTCCCCACCACATCCCTCCCTCCTTAGGTGTGCTCCCTTTGCGTGGGACCCCCTGATTCTCTGCACCCAGCTGCTACTCATCAGTGCCCAGGTCCCCAGCTCTTTGTTTCTTCTGAATTTGTGGGTTTTCTCCAGCTCCGTCCTTCCACACGTTTCTCCCCCTTTCTCTTCCATTCTAAGTTTCTGGGCTTCTGCCACTCCCATTTCTCTCCTGTGTCCTTCATGAGGTCTAGGATGAAGCTAATGCTCCCCTCTGCCCTCTGACAGAAGGAGACAGACTACTCCTACGAACTTGCATTTCTTACGCCATCTCTACTGGCCTGCCTTATCCTTTTTAAAAATATCCAGGTCTCCTCCCCTCCAGAAAAGGAAACAGAATCATTCTTAGATTCCTTTTGGCTTATGTTATTATTATTATTTTTTTAAATGTCTGGAACTGAATCATTTACCCTTGAATTAAACTTGACTTTTCCAGATCTTCATCATATCGCTTGACATTTTCTAATATTGAACCCAATATAAAAGCTAGGTCACCTGACCCTTTGATCCTAGCAGATATGTAAAGATTAACTTGAAAACATAGAGTTTCTTAAGCACAAATATGAATACATTTGGTTTATTGATCATCCTATGGGGGAAGACAGGCATTGTTATGATTCCTGTTTCTACCAATGAAGGAATGGAGGCTAAGACAGTTCAAGTCACCTGCTTAAAACACACTGGTAGTAAAGGAAGTAGCCCAAATTCAAACCCAGGCCTCCTGCTGTAACACCATGACACAATGCTTCTCAGAGGCCTGTTAGAGACGACTTCCATTAGAGTGAAACATTCGGAATAATTTGTAGGTGACAGAATTGCATGTAATGGAAATAGACATTCTGAAGAATCAATATTAAATCAAGAGGCTATCGGCTGGATGGTGTTATGATCTTGGCCCCAGTGAAGGCATTCATTTGCAGAATTCTTTATTCATTGTTATTAGTATTATTTTCAATTTATAAACATCATTGACACCTTTGTTATAATAATTTTTCCTAGGGCAGCTATGTTTGGTAAATTTCTCTGGAATTGCAGCTTATTCATTACTAATGGAGTCCTGGCTTTTATTTTAGTCATGTTTCCAGACATGGAAGGAAAAACTGAGAACATTCCATATTCTTCCAGATTCTTGTGGCCAACTTTTTATCCCATTATTAAAATAATTTCTTCCTGAGAAAGGCAACATGGACCCTGAAAGAGGACTCCCCTGGCTGTGAAGGGAGGTGGAAGAACTTTTGCTTCTTTGCCCTAGGTCTTTCCTGGCCCTACCTTCTTTAAACACACAGATCACTCAGGACCTCCTTTGATTTACACTGCTGCAGCTCTACTGTTTTGAAAAGCTGATGTTGTGGAATCCTTAAGTCATCTGTGACCTAGGTCACTAAAGACAGGAGCAATTTAGTAAAAGTATTAATTTGAAACTCTCCTGACAAGCCCTACTCCTTCAGATGAAGTTGCACATCAAACCCACACAGGCCGCCAGCTCTTCTGAGCAGGCTGAGATTTTCAATATCTCATAAACAGGCCCCTCAATCACTACAATCTAATAAGGCTATAATCATCATTGACACTATAATGATTAAAATGAATAAAACCCATTAAGAAAAGTCATGTTGAGTTATTAAAAGTTTCGCTCTGCGTGATATGTAATCTTTTATCCATTTTTTATGATGAAATCTGTAACCATCTATCCACAAAAGACCATTAATTTACTGCTCTGTGGATGTTACCATGCTCTTTAGTTTAACAGCTTATCATTGATTTCTTGAGGGAGATATTATATTTGGAGAAATACACATGGAACAAAAGCCCGAATGTTGCTGTAAATTTCCCACTGACAGGATGATCAAAGTATTGGGGCCTGGTTGGCCACACAGGGCTGGCGAACCAGTTTTCTAGAGTAGAGAGAGCCCTCCGGCTACCAGGAGGCAGCTTCATGTCTTCAGGCATCACAAATGCCTCTAAGGAAAGGTCATGTGTACCGCAGGGGGTGGGGTTGGGGGAGAAACAATAAAATGTCCATTAACTGGAGCCTAGTTAACTGGCTTATTGGCATCTATTAGAAACAAATTGCAAACAAAACTGATCCTATTATAAACTTCTCCTCATCCCCTCTGTCAAGGTCAGTCTCTGATTGGCTCACAAGGGGCCCCAGCAAATACAACGTTGTCAGATGGCTCCTTTATTTGCCAAAAGATTGGGTTTCTGCCAGTGGCGGGCTCCAGCCCCGACTAGCAGAGAGCTACAAAGTTGGGAGGGATACACGGCCCCATCCAACGGAAAGCACTGGAAAGACGACTAATGTATTCCTGCCACATACTTTCAGCTGGGACTTTTTCCCCCTAAGAAAACAGCAATAAAAAAAAAAAAAGATCTGAATGGAAGAATGTGTACATAGAGTGCTGAGCTGAGTGGTGGAGGAGACCGATGCTTAATGTGTACTTTTTCTCATAATAAACTCTGCTCTAGTATCTTTACTGCTCATCTCCTATTTAATCTTATTAACAGTAAAACCTAAAAAGAGTCTGTGAAGCTAAGGAGAGAGTGTTGTCTTGGAAGGCAGTCTCCGTTTTTCCTGAAATGATTCATAAATCTGTTCGCCAGCCTTCCTCAGCTGCCCCTTGCTGAACGGACCTGCCAAGGTTCTCCTGCAGGTAAGGGCAGGCCCTACGCAAGCGAGCAAAAATAGAAAAATAGGTGGCTTAGGTTTTATCAGATTTCCTAATTTTCCAGGTTTGCTTCCCTCATTGAGATCCTGTTGGGCTTTTTTTTTTTTTTTTCCTTTTCTTCTTCTTCTTCTTCACTCTATCTAAATAACATTAGGTTATAAACGTCGTTCCATAACATACCATCTCTTTGACTAAGGGAAGCCTGCCTTTACCAAAATAATCAAATGTTCTTTATGGTCCTCCCTCTTAAAAGAAAACAGCAAATTCCATTTATAAGGTTGAAGTATAGTTCAAAGCGCAGCCAGCAGACATCGATTTTTATCAATCTTTGGAGAGTTCATTTAAGTCTACACCATTTCATCATGTAAGACAAAATGGTTGCTAAATGAAATTAAAAGACAAATTCACCAAGAACAAAAAAGGAAATCATTCTTTATACAATACATCATTAACCTGTGGGAATAACTGCTGCGGAACATGATGGAGGCTAACGGCTTGGTAAAAATTTTTAAATGATTTAATGCTTCTACGGATAAGAATGGCATTCGCGATTGTCACCTCTGTCAACCTCACATTTCTGTACGCACCCTCTTCCCACAGAGAGGATGTCTTACACTAAGGTGGGGAGACAGGCAGCAATGCAGGTGAATGACATGTCCTGCCATCTCAGACCTTCATCTCAGACCTTCATCTCACCTTATATGATGTCTTTGTGGTTCAAGGGGAAAAGAGGATTGGGGAAACTATTTGTCCATTTCCAAGTGGCAGGTCTTTATTCCTCCTCCCTTTTGGGGGAAATCAATCAAGATTTAGTGCAGCACAAATGGTCATTTAACTATGTCTAAAGGACTGAAGAGAATTACAAAATCACTTAAGCATTCTGATATAAAGGACTATTTAGAAGAAAACTCTGTGGGGCAGGGGGAGGGGGTACATGACATAAAGTAAAATAAATAAGCCAGAGTAGGGTAAAAAGAAATAAGGAAGAACTCACTTCAGTACATCAAAGAAGTCTTCTTAGAGTATATCTTCAGAGAAAGTGAAATTGACTGTTAAAATACCTATAAAATTTTTAAAGACATTCATGAATTTTAATTTATCATCATGGTATTAAAAATATAGCCTCTTCTAATCACGAAGGCACCGAGAATTTTGTAACATGAAAGTTTTCCTGCTGGTAATTTGAGCCTTTAATTAATTATAACCTTTTAGAACAGGGCTGTTTAACTGCCAAAAAAAAAAAAAAAGGTTACATAGAAATGATGAAAAAATCAGACTCGCTGCAGATTTTCAGCGAAGCCGCAAGTTGGTGAGCCGCAGCTCTCCATTGATGAGTCAGCACTTCTGTGATTACAGGTGGAGAGAGCAATAAAATCTTGCTGAGTTTAGTTCTTGAAATTATATGGTTTCATAAATAGTATAATGTTGTTCTCAGCAGGTAAATGTTATATTTTAATGACATCCGTATTATAACACATACAAATTCTCAAGTTCAAGGTCGACAGAGCCTTCTATAATACAGTGTAGCTAGAGCCCTGCACTGAGGCTGCAGATGAATAATTCAGGCTCCCAAGACAAGAGGGTGTGGGAAAGAAACTGAGATCACAGTAACTTTTTAATTAGGAAAAAAGTGTTCTTCTGGAGGTACAGGAAATGTGTGCGGGTTTGAGCTGTTCAGTGCAATAACAGACCCAAGTGAGAACTCCACTGTAATGAAGGGGTGAACCTGTTGTAGATGAAGAGCTTTGGTTTCCAGCCTGAATTATGTTAAAGTACAAGTCAACATGCTCCTTAATTAGTCTCAGGCCAGCATACTCCTGTTCACCTGATCACCTTTAAGCCCAGAATTTCAAAGGACAGGTAATACGTTTGTACATCTAAACTCCCTCCTGAACTTATTAACTTTAAAAAAAAAGTTGGAGGGACTAAGTTTGTGTGGGTCGTTCATAAATCAGCTTTATTTCATTGAAAACATATTCATTAGCTATAATCCTCCCAGCTGTTTACCTTTAGGGCCTCTGGAGTCCCTGGCCAAGACTGGTGTGGATATTTCATTTTTATAAATGGCACGTTATTGTTCCTCTTTTAAAATATCTCTCTACAACATGGCAACTACAATTAATATAAGTATTGTATACTTGAAAATTACTTAGTGAGTTTAAATGTACTCACACACACAAAAGTATGTGAGGTTATGGATATGTTAATTAGCTTGATTTAGCCATTCTCTAATGCATACATATGTCAAAATATTCTCAGTATCCAAAAAAAAAAAGCTACCCACACAAAAATACACCTTATTATATAGCACAAACACACAAAAAAATTGACAATTAAAATGAACTAATGAATTAGTTAAAATATCTCTCATTTACAGACAACTTAATAGTTTACAAAGCAATTTCCCTGGCACCAAATTTTATTTAAACCTCACAGCAAACTTTGAGGTAGATAACATCTCCATTTTACAGATGATGAAACCAAGGCTCCATAAAGCTGATTCATTACCTAAGGTCAAACCTGTCATTGTTGAAGTCAAGGAACAAGTTTAGGTCTTCTATCTTGCAAATCTACTCCTTGCCCTACCACCCCAAACTTCATGTTAGGAATGTGGAACAGCACGTGACGTTCAGGAGCATCTTTAAGTCATGGCATGATAGTTCATTACTGTGAATCTTTTAATGAACTGTGTTTTTTTTACTGCTAGGGATATCATGGAAGAAAGTGCTGTAAGAACTGCTATTCATTTGCTCCTGTCATCCTGAGACAGCATGTCGGGGAGTAGCAGGCCTGAGAGGTTGTCTGCCCAACAAAAAAAAAGTGGGGGTGGCGGTCCTGGTTTGGGTCCCCTAGAAATAATATCTCCTCTGACCTTTCTGGTTGAGAGAACCCTGAATTTTTCTGTCTCCATCTTCCTTTGCTCATTATTGGGTAAATGAGTTCATCAAACCAATCAAGGTATAGTAACTTCTGCCAGTTCAGGAAAGGGCATGTGACATTTACCAATGAGTTTCTGCCCAATAAAACTCAAGGAAAGTCTATGGGGGCTTTCTCAGGCAGGTTTCCTTGGTTTTAAAGGGGCATCCATTAAGAAACACCCCCTCTTCTTTAATGAGTGGTGTCATCTTGACATGGGATAAGACAGTCTCAGGAAAAAGCCAACTGGGAAGGACAGAAGCTGGGTCCTTGATAATGAGTTGATGGAGTCACCAACCTTGGAGCATCCCTCAAACTTCCTGCTTTATAAAAAAAAAAAAAAAATTAAGATTTGTTTATTTTTCAAGACAGTTGGTTTGTGGTTTCCTGCTACTTGCCAAATATCTAACAGAAAATCTGTCCAGGTAAACATTTGACACATATCTCAATTCATACATTTAAATATATGCTACAACCAGGTGAATGTAGCTTAAATTGTCCAATACTATAGGATACTATCATATGTGTGAAATGCTTCAGCTTTAGATCTGAAGGCACCTGAAGAACCCAATATAAAATCATGTCTTTTTTTTAAGAGAGAGAGAGAGAGAGAGAGAGAGAGAGAGAGAGAGAGAGAATTTTTTAAATATTTATTTTTCAGTTTTTGGTGGACACAACATCTTTATTTTTTATTTTATGTGGTGCTGAGGATCGAACCCAGTGCCCTGGGCATACCAGGCAAGTGCATTACTGCTTGAGCCACATCCCCAGCCCATGTCTTTATTTTAATAACAATGTATGATTATAAGTTTGGAAATCAGAATAATGAGATAGTTATGAACCTGCTAACTGAACACTTTAGCTAATAAATGTAGTCTTAAAAACAACAATGCAATTTCCAATGGAGAAAATTCTTATATGGACGGACCAAGCTATCATCTTCCAACATCACAAGGATGTTTGTGGTAACTCACGGGGTCCCCCAAATGACACTTAAGATGAGCCAGGCTCAAAAACACATCAGGACTTATAGTCACACTGAGAAAAACTCTATTTACTAAGTCTTCCTTGAGAGATGTAGTAATATAAAGGAAAGCAATGTAAACCATATTTCAAAGAGAGAGTAACCAAAAGATAAAATAAAAATGAGATGGTTGCACATCTGAGTTCCAAATATCCCCATATATGTCATAGTAATACCAATGAAGAACACCTTGAATCAGGAATGCTTGGATTACACAATTTGCTATCAACAAAATCTCAGAAAATTCAGTTACTTTGAGATCAAGGTAATTTTCTCTAGCTCCTGTATAATCTGGGTCAGCATTTCTCTGGACTAGTAGATATTAACAGATGTATGTGCTCCCTACCACAAAAAAAAAAAAAAAAAAAAAAAAAAGTAGGGGGTGGTCCTGGTTTGGGTCCCCTGGAAATAGGGCTTGAGTCAAGGATTAAAGTGCAGTTTACTTAGGAGGTAATGCCAGGAAACACTAGCAGAGGAGTGGGGAAGTGAGGCGGGGAGGGGAAGGGAGCCCATACCAGGCTTCATCAAATCAGCTACCCCTCAGCAACTCCAACTCAGCCCTCCCAGGAACTCTGGCAAGACTGGAGGAACATGCCTCAGTTTCCTAACTGAGAAGCAACTGGGGAATTTATCAACTAATTCCCTATGCATGCTCAGTTGAGCACCACTGTGAGAGCATTAACTCTCTCGTTCTTTCCCTTATCTGACTGTAGGCTGAAGGTACTTGCATAGTCCCACCACCACCACCAAAAGGAAAAACACCTTCAGGCAAAGAATTGTGGGTGCTTGTAGAAAGCAACCTTCAACCTGTGGAATGTGTGCTGAAGGGATGTGGGTGGGGGCAGGCAAAGAAAACACAATGCCTTTCTTCCCACTTGGGCATTCAGAATATATTTTACGTTTTGCCATGTTGACAGCCCTGAGAAGACCTACCTAAGAAATTTGTATAAGCTGGATTGATTTGAATTAGTACCTCAAGAGTATATCTAGTAGTTGGGCCGGGTGGTGCACAGCTGTAATCCCAGCAACTTGGGAGGATCTCAAGGCCAGTCTGGGAAACTTAGTGGGACTTTTCAGTAACTTAGTGAGACCCTGTTTCAAAATAAAAAATAGAAAGGGCTAGGGATGTAGCTCAGTGGTAAAGTGCTCCTGGGTTCCATCCCCAGTACCAAAATAAATTAAGTAAAGAAATAAAAATTTTAAAAAGTCTGAGGATGTAGCTCAGTGGTAGAGTGCCCATGGGTTTAATCCTCAGTACAAAAGAAAAAAAATTTTTGTGCATTTCATAGAACTATTGGTCAGTATGTTTCACTTTGGGAAAAGCTTCTCTAGATGGATGAATAATCGTCACACACAATAGGTCAATTATGATAGTCACACCTTTCTAAATGGAAACAATCCCCACCCCATGGTGGCCCAACTCCCACTTCCTTTCCAGGCTGTCTTAAGTCATGTTTAGCTAGCAAATTGTCCACTCTGAGTCAATGAGTACTTGCAGATCGGGAGAGATTCACATTGTTCACACAAAAGATGAGCCAGCATTATTCCTTGGTGGTTTCATTTCAGAAACATGGAGAAATATAGGCTATTAGCAGGAGGAATAGAAGCATCAAAAATGTCTAAAGGGAAGCCATAAAATAGCACTTGAGTACTGTGGGGCATCCTGGCTAGCTGAAACAATGAGGGTACCAAAACTATGAGAAACCTGAAACTCCGATTCACTGAAAGGTAAAACAGAAGAAAAGAACAAGTACCACAGAGCCAGCTGCAATCAGAAATGAAGAGCAGATATGCTGATTGCTGAATCAAGCCATTGATGGAACTCCAAGGAAGGGTCCACAAACTCCTATTGCTCTGGCCATTAGGGCCATCCTAGATCCAGAAATTCCCTCCAGTTCTTGACCTCATGAGGTCAGGCCTTATTTCAGCTATATTCTTGGAATTTCATGAAGATCCGTGTTAATACTCACATAAACTTTTTCTCTAGTAGATCACTCTTTTTGATAACTGAATAGGTTTTGTCAATCAGTGGTCCATGAGGGCTTGTTGACAGGTCAAATTGGCAACATCTGTGACAAGTTTTCAAAAGACCAGGAAGAGAGAAACAAGAAAGGGATGCCAAGGGGTCTCCTGTTGAAAACGGGGGATTCTTGAAAATCTATGAAAGGGTGAGATTTCTGCTTCTCATCTGGGTGCTGGGAAATGTCTACCCTGGCTCTGGATAAAAGCAAAGATCACTGGGTTCAAAAGTGGTCTAAGAAAATGTTATCTGGCCCATTTTCCATTTCTCCTCTTTCTACTCAACAACTTGAGCTTCAAGTCCTAGAGTAGAAAATAACATAAATTGGAAAAGGAAGGCTTGAGAGTCAGCCAGAAAATAAGACAGGTCAGGAGATAGGAGGTGGGTGGAGAAGATGATCCCCATCTCCTTCTGCCTTTGTGGATTTCTCACTGTTTGTCCCCCGAATGGTGAGGATTCTAACAGAAACTTCCTTTGAAATAGCCTAATGGAAAGAAGTCGGGTTCAACACCAGCACCACCCCTTTCACTGTGTGACAGAGAGGACAAATTACTCAATTCCGTGGGCCCTGGTTCCCTCATTTGTAAAATGAGAAGAAAAACACATAATCTACAGCATTATTTTAATGACTAAATACAATGCCTGAAACATAATAAATTATACATTTATTCTTCTCCCTCTTAGAAGAGGAAAGGAAGTTACTGGACATCTGTATTGTCTATGCTTCTCTAAATCAGCTTTATTTACTTGTAACTTACTTCTAACAGGGTGGGAGAGAATTGGAGAATTTCACACAGCCCATTTCCCTGCGTAGCACACACCACATACAACTTTCCGCAATCACGGTCCTCAGATGCTGGAGGGGCAGTGGATAGCACTCTCCTTGTTTTACAGGTGAGGAACCTGAGTTCCAGAGAAGTTTTGCAACTGGCCCAGGTCACACAGCTAGTGGACAGCGGAGGAGGGAATGAGAACCTGCGTCCCAGACTTCCACGAGTGTTTGTCCCATCAGAGCTTCTTGGGATTTTTTTTTTTTTAACCTCAAATCAAATTCTCTATTCAAGATAAAGTACATCTCCCCAAAATGTCTGCTGTTTTCATTTTGTTTCTCTCCATGGGTAAATCCAAAAACACTTTTCCCTGTAGATCCTGCAGGGCTCTGCTGGTCTCCCAGCCTCCCCAATCTCCTTAACTGGCCTCTCTCTCTGTGCTTTCCCTGCGATGTTGTAGTTGTCTTTTTCTTGGGACAACACTCCTTAGAGGCCCATCCTAAATCCAGTTCTTCAGTAAGTGTTGGTTGGATGAATTCTTAAATGTATGGACATGGAAATTCCAACTCATTGGGTTAGAGTAGAACACCTCAAATGTTGAGGTAAACAAGAGGGCCCTTGGTTGATTTCTTAATTGAGGGCGTGTAAATTACAGCTTAACACACTAATGATCTCCAAGAACAATGGTCTACCCTAGCCGTTCCCTACAATTGAGACATAGTGGAAAATGTTGTAGATCTATTGGCCTAGGGATGTGGACAGTCGCTGTCCAGTGTTCCCCATCGGTAAAGAGGGTTCATACCTTAGATTATTTTAAGGTTATCATTAGTTCTAGAATAGAAAAATTACATATTCTATGTATTGAATTAAACCACAACTGTGCTTTGGGCTGTAAACTTCACTGTTGTTTCTCAGATCAGATCTCCAAAAAATTATCCCGATTAACACAAGATATGTTTTCCCACAGACTCCACCTTGAAATATCAGCCACAAAAACAAAGGCCTTTTGCTATCTTAGAGGAAAATGCACATCACTTACCCTCTCTTTTCAGAATCACTATTTTAATTTAAAAACACTGTAAGCTTGGTGGCCAGCTTGGTGGTGCCCGCCTACATACCAACAACTCAGGAGGATCACAAGTTCAAGGCCAGGCTCAGCCACTTAGTGAGGCCCTTTCTCAAAATAAAAAATAAAAAGGGCTGGGGATGTAGCTCAGTGGTAAAGAGGCACTCGGCTAAATACCCACTACTAATAATAATAATAATAATAAAATAAAATAGAAACACATGAACATTAGAGACTTTTATATTAATTTGTTCATTTATTCTGTCCAAGTTTACTAAGCACTTGCTCAGTGAACAGTGCAGCATTTGACTCCCCAAGAAAGTCAATAAAATCTGGCCAATGATACTGACAGATCTCTGCATTAAGAACACAACGATTTTGGAGAGTTCAGGAACCCTGGTGTCAGTGATTTTTCTATTCTGATTATTCATGAGTGCTTTCAGGGGTAGGAAGGAAAGCTAACTCCACTGAACCAGTATTTTGCTTTCAAGAGTATGAAACAAAATCATATGCAGAAACATAGTCAGCTCAAGCAAGGTGATGGTTCTTTAGGAGGGAGAGGGAGTTGTGCCAATAATAGAGCTGTACATAAGAAGACCTGAAAATATATCCTCTCACCACAGGACTTTTTATAAGATGCCCCAATGCCTGTATTCAAGTAAGAGAATGCCTGTGGGTTTCCCTTTTATTACTTTCAAGACTGTTGCTAAGTTGAGTTGGAGTGTAATAATCAAAGCAGGGGAATTATTTCAACATACATACTTGCCGCAGTCCGGCTGGCTGGGCAAAATAACCTGGGGGTGATGAGCAACTTGTGTAGATTGATATAGCAGGAGTAGGAGCCATTTATTGTAGGACCGGAGTGATAGTTATACATTCCACACAGCTTATCTTAATTAACATAAACTAGACACAGCAGTCAACCAATAAGGAATCTCCACACTTAATGGCTCGCTGGCCTTACCCGGCTGCAGCACATACTTAATGGGTGAGGTCTTAGAATACCAAGCAGCTCAAGAAATAGGAGTTTTTGTAGATGCTATTGAACCATGAGGCAGTTAATGAGTGAAGAAATGTCTTTGGAATTGAGAGGGAAAAAAAGTAATAAGATTCCCATTTCTCTAGGGCATATCTGGGGAATTGATTAAACTAAAACTCAGGAAAAATCTACTTAACATAGGTGTAGCTATTGATGATCCATCACTAATTGTTTGAAACCAGTCACTGTCTTCTGTAATAATCTTAAAAAGTGACCCATCCCTGGTGACTCAGATCTAGTGGAAGTTAAACTAGAAAAACCTAGTGAGCATGAGTGAATAGAGGTAGTGACAATGGCAGCCTGCCTTAATTTCACATCCTATGTGATTTTATCATCATTATATGTTGAGGGCCACAGCCGAGTCAGGATGACGCATGGCATTTTTGTCAGAAGTAGTGGTTGAGAGGTGATGCCAGCGAGCCATTAAGATGATGATTTTTGAGTTCTCACAGAGTTCCCGTTGAGTTCCGGTTGAGCTCTCTCGGGGATTCCTGAAGAGTTCGCATTGGTTGGGGAAGTGCCAGAGGAGGGATTTCCGGTTGGTGGTTCCGAGAGGAGCCGCGTGTGTGGCGTTCAGGAGAGTTCCTGGGGAGCGTGTGTGGAGTGTGCTGGTGAAGTTCAGAAATAAAGTTTGTTCCTCTTGAGTGGCTCGTGATTTGTGCCTATCCATACTATGGCAATTATATCTATGTCGTACATCACATTGGAAATTAAACATCTGTTATGTTTGCTCCATGTGTTGTATGTGAGACAGACAGACAGGCAGATGATTGTGGGTATATATTACCTATAATGACATTATATATAACATATATTACATTTCAAGAGAGACAGAGCATCCCACAGTGCAATGTTGAAAAAAATTCCAAGAATTTACTTGAAGACTTGGATACCACAACTTTAAAGGAATGTAAAAGAATGCAAAATTTTGAGCAAAAGTCAAACACAAAAGATAACCTAAAATTCCACTTATGCAAAATACAACAACAGGACAACCCAATCCATGATGTTAGAACAGGACACTGCTCTAACTGAAAGAAAGGCAGGGCAGTGAGACTCCCGGGTGCTGGGCACCACCTTTTCTTCGTGTGCTGCTACATGAGCATGCTCATCCTGTAAAACTCATCCAGCTGCAGCCTTGACATCTGCACACTCTGGTCAGTGGGTCAGAAGCAGATGTGAGGTGAAGTTAGGAGAGCAAAAGCTGAATTGGAGAATCACCCCTCTGAGAAGGAGAAGTGGGGAGCAGGCCTGGGCAGGAAGAGCAGTCAGACCATGGCACAGGGCTGGCAAACCCTCTGCCAGCTCTATTTCAGCTCCACAGCTGAAATGGCTCATTGGAGAAGTTCCAGGACAGGTAGGATTGATTAGGCCCTGGTAACAAAATCTTGCTCAAACATTGATGGGGCCACTTTGAGAAGAGTATCCTCACCTCAGAAGCCAAGTGAACCTGAAGTTGTTAACACTAACAGGCCGTCAGGTGATCATATTCTTTGCAAATGGGTAATGAAGTCTTTCTTAAAGGGGGTTCAAGTGGCATTATTATATGTGGATTCATATAGTAAGAAGTGAATTGTGGTTATATTTTACCTATTGATGACATATGTATATATAATATATATACTATTAGTTCAGGAAGTGGATTGCGGGTATATATTACCTATAATGACATCATATATAACATACATTACATTTCAAGAAGTGTTTTTAAGTAAAAAGAAAGTGCCATACACTCCAGGTGTTCTCAACATTTACTTGCACAGATCCCCAGTGTTATACAAGTTAAATAAATGGAAATAAGTTGATTTTTTTCTTTTCTTACATTTTGACAGAATAAAAAAGGCTAACATAATGCATCTTTTCTCAATAAGTTTTTATCTCATAAATGCTTCTTAAATCTTTCACAGACTACCACATGTCTGTATAGGAACAAGATGAAGTCTGATTTAGCAGAAAGTTACATATTTTATCATATCAGTTTGTCAAGAGATTTTTACAGTGCACCATAAAGTCCAGGTTTCCCAACATACAAACAAGTTTGAAGACCAACTAAGCTTTTTGGAAAAAAAAAAAAAAAAGCTAGAACAGTGAGGAACCCACAAAAGATTGAGGCCATAATCACCAACCACTGGGGAGCAAATGGCCCAACCTCAAAGTATACAAGCTGTCACTGTGCTGTGTGTCTCCTGTGTGTACTGCATCTTGTGTAGTGTGTGGTTCCTAACTTGTTAAGTTCTCTAGTTATTCGTTTAGGCTCAAGTGGATTGAACCTGTTGCTTAGTCTCTTCATGTGCATATCCATCTGCCTGTACTGTGACCACAGACACCTAAGCCTAGAAATTAGTTGCACCCTCTGGATTCCAACACACACACACACACACACACACACACACACACACACCTTCCTAATTATCTTTTCTGAATCTTCCCACTTATAATCTCTTACCTCATATCAGACTTTCTGACTGATCCACTAACCTGACCTCGTTCCCAGGCCAGAGGACTCTTGGGTCCTCCTATCCTATAGCCAGCCACCCTGGTGCTAAAATATGTTATATACAGGAGCATTTTTTGAAGTTCATAATAGAGCCAAGTATATGTAGCCAGGAAGATGTATGTTAAGTCCTCCTGAGAATAGGATGAAATAGCAATCATTTGAGGGTTGTGTCGTTAGAAATAACTTAGTGTACAATGAAAAGTGATCAAATAGTCTCTTACCTACAAGTTAATAACCAATAAAATTTCAGTATTAAAAAATCCAATAAACAGTTCATAAATGACTACTAGCAGGAGACATTTATTGTTTTAGTGGCAGAGTCCATCTCCCTTGTTTGGAAGGAGCATCCTTTTTGCTTTTAGGGTCTTACCTTCCCACCAGAGTAAGCAACTTTGGTGGGTTTGTGAACCAAGGCACCCTTGCATTTCCAAGTCCAGATGAGAACATGTGGTCCACACTAAACCAATCAGGCTGCTGGGATTTTGCATCTTAAGCACAGTGCAAAATGGCAGGAAAAGAAATTATTAGAAATCTATTACAACAAGGTATGTATCCTGACAAAATGGCCCAACAGTTCTATCTCCTTTACCTTGGATGCTATGTTCTTTCTTGACCTAGCTTTAAAAGGAAAAGAACAGTTTTCAGCAAAAACATTTTAATGAACTCCCATCAAAGAAATGGCATACATATAAGACAAGGCCTATAATCACCTCAGTCTATTCCCTGGAGAGAGCTTCTAGGCTCTGGTAAATCCACAAAGAACTCAAAGATCGTGGACTGGAGAGAGCAGGAGATATAGGGAGGCCAAGGCAGTTAGAGTGGCAGAGAAGAGAAACTGCACAGGTTTATTGAGAACATTGCAGGTTTACTGAGGGGTTACCCTCAAGTCTTTACCAAAGTACCACTTAATGCACATGGGTGAGGAAACCACCTGAGACTGGGAAAAAAGCACTGAAAGTACTCCAGAAAGCATTCAGTCCCAGGAATAGTCACTGTCCCCAACCAGAGCAGGGAAGCTAAGAAGCCCAGCAGGTCAGGTAGACTGCTCAGAGTGGGGCAAAAACTCCAGTCTAAACTGAAGCTCTTGTTTGGCCTTTAAGAGATTGAAAACATGACCTGAAATTATGAGATGGTTCTAAGTGAGTTACTAGTATCCCAGAACAAAACTCACAAATATATTTAGGAACTAGCACCCAAGAAGAAAATACATAATCTTTGGGATCAAAATAGAAACTAGTAGGCACACAAATGAGCAGGAGAATACGACCCATAGTGAAGAGAAAAACCAGTCAAAAGAAACTGACCCAGAAATGACTCAGTTGAGAGAATTTTAGACAAGGATGTTAAAAACAGTTGTAACTGGATTATGTATATTCAAGAAACCAGAAAAGAGATTGAAAATGGAAAACTAGTAGATGTGGAGGGTGGAGAAGTAAAGAACTTTGGATTGTGCAGAGGGGAGGGAAGGGAAGGGAATGGAGGGGTTGGGAAGGATGGTGGGATGAGACGGACATAATTATCCTTATATACATGTATGATTACACTACCAGTGTGACTCCATACCATGTTCAGCAAGAGGAAAAAGTTGTGCTCCATTTGTGTACAATGTGTCAAAATGCATTCTACTGTTAGAATGCATAACTAATTAGAACAAATTTTTTTAAGTTTAAAAAAAATTTTAAAAGGAACAATGCAGTATATGTTAAAAAAAAAACAAAAACAAAAATAATTACAGACCAGGAAAATCTGAATGAAGTCTATACTTTAGTTAATAGAACTGTCCCAATGCTAGTTTTTTAGTTTTGATAAATGCACTTATGATAATGTATATTAAAATTGAAGTAAACTGGGCATAGGATATATGGGGACATTATACTTATCTTTGAAACTCAGAAATAAGTCTAAAATTATTTGAGAATAAATTTTTTAAAAAGGGACAACACAAGGTGTCATGTACCAAGAAAAAAAGATCTACATCAGATTTCTAGAGATGAAAACTACAACATCTCAGATTATATGTATATAGTAATAAATATCCTGGATGTGATTAACAACATATTGGACACTGCAGAAGAAAGAATTCACAATTTTGAAGCTATTTAATTAAATAGGAGCTATTTAAAATGAAATACAGAGATAAAAATACTTTAAAAAAGAAAAGAGCAACAGTGACAACTTTCTGAGTCTAATATACATGTAACTAGAGTCTCTGAAGATGTGAGGGGGCAGAAAAAAATGTTTGAAGAAATGACAGATAAAAAGTTTTCCCAATATCATTGCCCACAGATCTAAGAAGATCAACAAACCCAAGCACAAGAAACATGAAAAATACTACAGCTAGGCACTTCCTAAGCAAATTGCATAAAATAAGTGATAAAGAGAAAAAGTCTTAAAATCACTCAGAGAATGTACATAAATGTAAGAAACTTTTATCAAGAACTTACTATGGGGCTGAGGTTGTGGCTCAGTGGTAGAGTGCAGATTTTAGAAGTGAATCTTCTGTCATCATCTATTTCCCAAAAATATATCCACATATCTGTTTCTAGAAAGCACACTTTGTGTACAACACTGTGATGAGGAGTTGCCTCCAGGCCTTTGCTGCCAATCAACAGAGGATTCTCGCATGCTGCTTGGTGTCTTTGGATTACACCAGCACAAAGCCTGGGCAGGGCCTTTTCCTTAGCACCCTGTTCTAGTTCCTCTACTCCTCTCCTTTGCTATTGGTGTGTGCCTCCCTTCAAAAAGAACAACACCCAAACTTGGACCAAGAGAATTTTCTGCTCACTTTGGTTGTCCCACAACTCATTATTCCACTACAGACCCAACTGCCATGTATTTAAATCATCCAAGGCATTAGCTGGGGATGGATTTATCCTGAAGCTTTCATAACAGAGATGGCCACAAGGGACAGAGGGCTTTTAAATGTCCCCTCTTCTGCACACAAGTGATAACTTCACTCTTTGGTGAGCCCCTGCTGCTTTACTATTATGCTCACTGAGAGGGAAATATTACAGATGAACATAAAGTTTTAATATTTTGGATGTTTGGATTGCACACCGGGTAGTTGTATCTTTTTTTTTTCTTTAACATTAATGTATTCTAAGATCAGTTATATTTAATGCTCCTGGTTCCAGCTGGTCCCCATGCCAAATGCAAAAAGAAAGAAAGAAAGAAAGAAAGAAAGAAAGAAAGAAAGAAAGAAAGAAAGAAAGAAAGAAAGAAAGAAAGAAAGAAAGACTTGTAGAACATCCAAATAGTTTGAGTTAAAAGGAAACGTTTTGCTCAAACTTCCACCCAGAATATTTATCCTTTTTAATGCATTCTTAACAGCACCAAATTTCTCAATTAAATGGGCATATTAGCTGATTTATGTAAATAGCTAATCCAGGATCTGGACAGAAGATTGCAAATCAGACTATCACAAGTGACAGAAAAGCAGGATCACAACAAAGAGATTGTCAGGAGCAAGGCCATTATAAAGAGCTGTGTAGACTGTGCCCTGCACAACTCACAAGTTACAATAATTGGTGTCCCTGAAACGTACAGTGTAAAACCTACACAAATTCCATGGCAGCCCTAAGCAAAAGTGAAATAAAAACTTAACACATAGCAAGGAGGTTGAATATATGATTAGGAACTCAAGCAAACAACCTGGGTAAAAAAGTCAAAACCAAGAATAAATTTTTGATTTTGGATGATGGATATAAGCATCCACAAAAAGAAGGTAACTCTGAAGCTAAGCATATTGGCACACACCTGTCATTCCTGTGGCTTGGGAGACCAGTCTCAGTAACTTAGCAAGGCCCTAAGCAACTTGGTGAGACCCTGTCCTAAAAATTAAAAGCGGTGGGCGGCAGGGCTGGGGATGTGGCTCAGTGGTAAAGTGCCCATGGTTCAATTCCCAGCACTGCATCCCCCACCAAAAAATAAAAATAAATAAAGAAGGTAACTCTGCCTCATCCTAGCTCATCATGCCTTTGACCTGTACTTACGTTTAGTTGATTGTATCTTCCATTACTCAACCTCATTACTCAACCTAGACCTGTGGTCGTCCACAACCGTAATATTTTCTTCCTTTTCTCTCTCAGGTTTCCACTGTGGTACCTCTATGACATCCCTCCAATAGGAATACAAGGCATTAAAAGTGTTGTCTGTGCCTATTCTTGTCACTATAACAAAATAACAAACACTAGGGAATTTATAAAGAGTCGAAATATATACTGGGCAGTTCTGTAGGCTAGGAAGTTCAAGGTCAAGGTGCTAGCAGATTTGGTATCTATAAGGGTCCAGTCTCTGTTTCCCAGATGACTTTTTACACTGCATATTTGTGGGAGTGGGGAGAACACTGTGTCCTCCCATGGCAGAAGGGATACGAGGGCAAAGCCTAGTTTGTTGCCTCCAGCACTCATAGGATTGTTCATCCTACATGTTTGTGTGCTCCAATCCTCAAGGCCTAACCTCTTAATCCTGCTGCATTTGGGATTAAGTTCCAACATGGATTTTGGGGGGAACACAAACATTCAAACCATAGCAGCAAGCACACAAGAAAAAACAGAACCAGGCAATTCTGCTTCTAGGAATTTTCTCAAAGGAAATAGTCATCAGTATTATTAATAACAGTGATAATAGGAAACAACAGAGATGTCCAACAACAGCAAATTGTTTTAAATAAACTGCTATAGTATACAACACATTACTAGATGGTAGTTTTTAACTATTATTATAAGACCAGAGCTGCAATGGCTAATGAATCTGATTATGGATCAGAAGGTTCCAAAATTATAATGTAGATAAAATCTTAATGATGTGGAAGGATGCTTAATATTTGAGGATATATCTGAAAACAAGATTACAAAACAGCATGACTACAACCATTTTTTAAATTCTACCTAGATATCAGAAAGACTTGAGCAATAATATGGGAAAATATTTACAATAGTTATTGCTGATTTTTAACAACCTTTACTGTGAAATTATTTTTTCCAACTTCAAAAGTAATATTGCTATCATTATATAAAAGTGGGGGTTTGAAAGTCCAAAAAAAAAATAAAATAAAATTATCCATAATCTTATCATCCAGGAAAAAAAATACTAATACTTTGGGACGTATATTTTTTAATATTTTTACATTTAAAATATTTTTATTATTATAAAACTAATACATGTTCAGCTTTGAAAATACAAACAAAAAAGAAAAATATTTACTGAATGATTTCTATTTTCTTTCATTGGCTTAATTCTATCCTACAAGTTTTCAGCAATGAATATAAATTGTTTTGGAATTAAAAATAAAATATGAACTGATCTTGTCCCTCCTATCTCCTCAACATCACCTAAATTACAGGAATTCAGAAAAGAAAATCACTTGGTGTCAATGACTGATAATGGCTTAATATATACCCTTCTCCCATTTTAGCTGGGGCTTTCTGTAATTTTTCTTTCTTACTAGGAAGGGCATTGGCCTGAAACCTACAGAAACACACAAAGCTGTAGAGGAGAAATCAGGAATTGAGGCCAAGCAGGACTGAAGTCCTTAGCAACCTGCAGAGCTGCAGGCTGGTCTTAAAGCGAGGCTTTAAGATATAAATTGAGATGGGAACTCAACACTCCAGGACCAGGTAGGGGCTGGTGTTGCTTGCCAAAGGTCTGACCATACGATACAGAAGTAAAGTGGGTAAGCCTTCAAAAATGGCTACCTGATCCAGTGGAGGTGACCAGGAAACAGAGAGGGCAACAATCCTAAGAAATCTAGGGAACCTTCTAACTCAGGATGTCCAAGCAAAAATGCAATGCAGAATCAAGGCAGAATCCCATCCCATGGTCAGGGAAAGCATGGGGGAGTGTTCTGGATACAGTGGTACCCAGAGCTTATCCTGGACCCCTGGATCCAGGACTTGACTGGATATGAAAACATTTATCTAGCCATGGATTTGTTAATCAAGTATTGATCAAGCTACTGACTAACATCACACAAAGGAACACAGAGACAGACTGTGAGGTAAAACACCTAGGGTACAAAGTTTAGACTGGGGAGAGATTGTCAGGGAAGAATTTTCTAAGGAAGTGAGATTTAATCTGAGAACCAAAGGCTGAACAGGAATTAGGCAGATAAAGATTGGGACAGAAAG